>NW_020216308.1:0-107504 GCF_003070985.1 Temnothorax curvispinosus | reverse complement strand
AAATCGCTGTTTAAAAGATTAAAAAGCAAGGTTAATTAATTAGTGTTCTATTCAAGCGCCAGTACGATTGTCTTTTGAACTTTTAGGCAACGTGCAAAAGGTAAAATTTATTATATATCGTTATACACGATATTCGATTTTTTAATTTTAAGTGCAATTTATAATTCTGCATAAATCCATTGCGTATTCTAACGTGGAATAAGTTTCTGTAATATATTATTTCTTAATTTATATTTTTAATTAATAAATATATGCAGTGTCTATAACACACATGGGATCAAAAGTGCGTGAATTTGAACGCACAATGGAACATGTTCGGAATGCCTGCTTTTGGTTTAAACATTCATAAATTGTTGGTTATTGATTATACGATAAGTCAAATTATAAAATATTGTAGTGGAAATAACGAGAAACTGATGTTATGTTGGTATCCCTTACTTCCTAATTTTATATAATTATTTTGCTTGCAGAAAGTATCAAATAATAAATACATTTTCCGAGATTATCACGTTGGTGTATTTAGGACCCAAAAATTAATTACAAAATTAATCAACCCATGTCAAAATTGTATAAAGCTGTGATACAAAAAATTGACAGCCACATCGATGAAGCAAAAATTTAAAAAGTTATTTTCTTGTCAAATCACTGTTTAATGGTTTAAATAATATGTATATAATCACCTGTCCTATGCAATAAAGACATGTGGCATATTGGCCTTTTCATTGAAATTTTATTAATTAATAAACTCAATTTTAATCACATTTCTATAAGGTGACAAATACTTTTGAGCGGTAGTGTATACACTTCAAAGAATTGTGCTTTATATTTTGGCATTCCGAGAAAAATTACCTCTGTAAATTCTTTACCCCACAATATTATCTCTAACTTAGAGCTGTACATGTAAATATTTGATGTAGAGTAAGGCACATTATCTTGCATTTTTTACACTAATAAGTAAAGCTATTACTGTAACCCATCGAATTAATGCAACTTACTGTCCATCAAATATGGAACAAGTTTGTGTTTCTTGGATAGTTAAACAAGAAGCACATGACGCGATATTTAAATAGATAAGGAAGAAACGTCACTTCTAACTACTTAAGATTTATAATAATTGAATAAACGAGAGACTTTCAATAAAAAATGAAATTAACAAGTGACAAATAAAAAAAGGCTTTGAGAGTTTAACGCGGTTAACAGTACGTAAATTAACGTTATATCGATTTTTTTAAATAACTAATAAGATACAAAATTATAAATCTAACATTTTAACTCTGCTTTGGGCCATCTCGCCATTCAGCGATGTGGTAATAGTTTATAAATCAAAATAATCTCACATTTACCGAGAAGTAAGTAAGTAACTTCAAAATTTGATGGTTTAAAAGTAACGTAATTTTCCGCGAGAAAATCCAAGTACAGCTTTAGTAATGATCATAGTTTATTATGTGATCAAAATTAAAATAGTCAGAACTTGAGCAAAAAGAGATATGAAGTCACTTACTATTCAGCTCACAGAATGCGAAAATGAGCACTAAAATCGTGATGGAATATATCGACACATAATATAATTTATATAAATAAACGACGCCATTACAGTTAAAACAATGATTACTTAGCATTTTTAATTACATTTAACATTCCGAGTAAAAACAATAACTAGTCAAACTAGCATATACTATTGTCAGTGCATAAGTGAATAATCGGATATTGGCTGTTTTCTTTACGTCTTCTTTAACATAATTAGAATTGTTGTATGTTAACTGCGTAATTACAAATGATACCATAATTGATACAGATTATTAAAATTAATTCAGAATAATCGATATTTGCATTGCAAATAAAATAAAGAATTAATATATGTCTACGATTGACTTTTTTTTAAATAATATCTACACATTTTTTTTAACGCTTTAAGGTATTTTATTTACATAACTTAGCAATACTTCATAAATACATACATCTATTCTCTCACGTACATTTGAAGTAAAGTAACAGTCGTTGTGACAAAATCACATCACATGGCGAATATAAAACAATAAAAATATACATAATTTATACAATTGTAGGCCAAAGGTGGTGCAGAGTAGAGGAAAAATCGAAAGCGAAAAAATATCCGTATGCGCTTTAACATACGTTGTATGTACATACACAAACGTCTCATGTCTTCCTTTTTTCTTTACAAACGGCGCGTCGAAGTAACATCGATAATAATCTCCACTGATAGGTACTATTGTTTAGGTATATGTAGTTGGCCCCTCCTGTTAATATTAATATCTTCGCCGCGTTTTCCCCGTGAAAATCCTTGTACAGTTCTAACACTAATTCATGGAAAATAAGGTAAATGTACCAATGCCGGGATACTTAAGACCTATGTTTGGACACCTTTATGACCTTTATCATTTTAAATAATTTTCTTTACAAATATAATAGTTAAAATATACATCCAAAATCAAAATTAAGAAAGATTGATTCTTGTCAGAAGCAGTTGATCAGCGCATCTAGACTTGTCTATCGTGCCTCTTTATTTCATCGCTGTTAGTTATTCCACCTTTTTCACAGAAGAGAAGCAGGGCTCCTCGCGCTCTTCTCGAAATCTCTGAAGTATTTTAGGAACATATTACAATTTGAAAGCGAATCTATCGATTGGTCTCACATTACGGTCTGCCAAAATTTTGTGAATAAGACACTTAGGTAAAACAAATAGAAGCTTGAAAAG
The DNA here is from genome assembly GCF_003070985.1 of Temnothorax curvispinosus. NCBI lineage: Eukaryota > Metazoa > Arthropoda > Insecta > Hymenoptera > Formicidae > Temnothorax > Temnothorax curvispinosus. The sequence continues at coordinate 104,788 of NW_020216308.1, read as the reverse complement.
GAGCAAAAAGAGGAGAGATTAGCTAATACCTTGTAAGAGACTGTTTGTACATAGTAAAAAAGTATTCTTCGAGTTGCGTGTTGCCAATATACGATCCTTTTCTCTTTATTTGACACAAATCATTACCACTGTAGCGGCCGCGCGCGCGCCCCTACCAAACAGCAACACATTCAGCCACGTTTTCTCGCGAGCGCTCGAACGCGCCGACCAAATATATAAACATATTCAACAGCAACATTCATTGCCCCCGACCGACACTCTCGCCGACGTCTCACCCGACGACAAGAGTTAGGAGGGCATATAGTGGAGACCAGATTCCATCTCTTCATGGAAGACAGCTCAGTCCATCGCAAAGAAATTTAATCACGTGGGTGACCGCTATCTGCATTTGGCTGATAAGGAAATTGCTCGAACGCGCCGACCAAATATATAAACAAATTCGACAGCAACATTCATTGCCCCCGACCGACACTCTCGCCGACGTCTCACCCGACGACAAGAGTTAGGCGGGCATATAGTGGAGATTAAAGTGCAATAAGCTTATGGTTTACGACGTAATAGCGACGTAAAAACTAGACCAGATTCCATCTCTTCATGGAAGACAGCTCAGTCCATCGCAAAGAAATTTATCACGTGGGTGACCGCTATCTGCATTTGGCTGATAAGGAAATTGCTGCATCTCGTAAATGTAAATTACAACAAGTTGCGACAGAAATTGACCGTTTCGCCTTCGTCGAGTTCTTGGACGAAGAAATTTGATTGTCTGACGGAGACAATGAGCTCCGAAAGCGCAAAGATGTTACGCGCAATGTCGGAGAAAATGACGCCTCGACTTTCCGAAAACTTTGTTCAGATGCAAACGACCACCGAAGCCACTCTTATTAACGCCCTGACAGCCGAGATGAACGTCTTTCGTGAAAGAACGGGTGGTAACGTTATGCCCGATATAATAAAAATATTTTTATATTCGATTCTTTGATTTTAATTCGCGTTATAACTTATTTGAGGACTAAAATAATAAAAAGTGTCCAGACATAGATACGTGTCCAGGCATTGGTACACTTACCTTACACTTTACAGCACAAACAAAGTCTCCATGGTATTTTTTCCTCATTACGCCTTATGCAATATACTCGCCAAGTTTTACATTATATTTACATGTTTGGGTCAGTAAAAGTGAAATTAAAAGTCTCTAACTAAGCTCAAAGCCCGCGCCGGCCTGTATCGCGTATAGGAGCTTCTCGCGCAGAGTTTTCTCATCCGGAAACTCGGGAAGTTTCAGTAAGTTCATACAGGTACTCGAGGTCGGCAAACGATCCACAGTACCGGCATGCTGGATACAGAATGGTGGATCGAGTTCCTGTAAATGCGCCAAGTGTTGATGAAATGACTGATTGCTGTTAATTATATTCTAAGCTGATTTTGTAATAGCCATTTCATATTACTGTGTACAGTAAACATATTTACGACGTACCTTGAATCCTAGGAGAGGAGGGCGGCTGCAGCTGGTGACGAATTTCAGTAATTGACCTTTCTGCTGATCGTTGAACTCGTTGACGACCTTCCAGAAGGCAGTGATAGTCGGATGATCGGGCGCGTATCCGCCGGTGTAGTTTGTGTGTAGCATCAAGTCTGTCACGTCTACAGGGATCTGCGCGCCCGATATGAGGACTTGCAGCTCTTTGTTGTTGAACATTTGCAGCCAGTCAAGTGGCACAACACTGCCGATTCCTTGTTTGAACGCGAAACATTGCGCGCGTATCTGCTTGTTCAGTTTATAATCGGCCATCAGATGAATATATTCAATGCGATTGTGATTTGTTACAGGAATATTGGCGCCGCTCGGTTTCAATTCATCGACCCGTCTCTCGCCAAGCTCGTCGCTGAGCACGGTGAAGTCCAACCCGAGATCCGCCACGTCGCCCTTATAACTCTTCAGATACAGCAGATTGCGATACATGATGGGATCGAGGGAAGCCAGGTGGTGCACGTCCACATCTGACTGGCGTCCAACGATCTTTGATAAGAAGAATTCGGCGAACGGCAACTCCACTAGCAGATTCTCGTACAACGCTTTCCCCAAGATCCTGCCAATGAAGTAATAATGTTTCGGGAAATCGTCAACTAGCAATTGCACCGTGGGATTCGGGTACAGCATGTTGTCCTTGGTGAGTTTGAAGAAGCCGCGGTTAGGGTCGAAGCTGGTCTTCAGCAGCTCGGATAAAAATTCCCTGAATAGACCGCCGCCGTCGACACCGGCTTCCTCCAAACCCGCGGTATTGACCAGCTGTACTCGCATTTTCAATCGCAGTTCCGGTTCGTTTTCCGGAGACAACTTTTCGAAAGCGTCCTCGTAGAGGTAGTTTCGTCTCACAGAGATTTGTATCGACGGACCCTGCATAAAGTGTGCGAGTTCGCCCTGCTGTTCCGCTTTGTCCTTGTAGAGCAACGACTGGAACACTACTACGCGATTGTTGAACGGCACAACGAACGGTATTTCGCGCAGCAACGTCAACGTCCGCACTTCCGTCGCCGACAGTGGTGGCCCCTCCTCAAACTCCTCCCTCGTGAAGGCCCTCAGATTCTGAAAGGGAACGTATCCACGTAGCCGGCGTCTGCGGAACGCGAAATCCTGCGGTTTATCGATGGGTATGACGACGTTGGACGCAATCCAATGATCTTCCGGACAGAATTGCCGTCTGAGATCGCGCGTGTGTAATTGTCGTAGAAGACCCACCGTAACCTGTGATAAATTTATAATATACTTAAGTAAACAGAAGCAAATTTATAATAAACATGATTTTTATAACAATGTATACTATTACTTAACATAACAATAACACTCTTGATGATTAATTGAAATGAAAATAATAGGAACTTGGATGTTGAGAAAAAAATCGAATTGATCAAAGAATCTGTCATTAAAAACTAATAGGATGTAGAAAGAATGGAACTCTGTATTTAAAAACTTTAGCTAAATCACACAGATATTGATTAGATTTTAAAAATTTCAAAGTAACATCAAAATAATTAGGTGGGGAACCTTGAACAAGTGCGTCCAGATCTGCGTATCGTGTCGGCCTTGAACAGCGGACGTAGGGCCCAGTACGGCATTTTTATAGTCGTCGCGCACTGTGGGCCGAGTGTCAGGAAATGCGAGCTCCACCAAACCAAGGCAGACACCCTTCAAGTGACCAGATAGTACTGCAAGTTCCGTGATGGTAAACGGCATTGCGTGCTGTTGCCGGTTGTTGGACATATGTTCCGCGGAGGTCTGATCGAGAAAGAACTCGGTGTCGTGTAACGTCGCGATCAGCAGGCTGAATAACGAGCAGAACACCGCCAGTAACGGAACTATCCTGTCGGTGTCCTCGCTTGAGAGAGCGATTCCGCGCGATATAATCTGCAAAAGAGATGTCGCAGCACCACCACCGAACAACGATGTCTGACGAATTGACGCTAAACTGGTCCACAGGTGTTTAAGAAACACTGGCTTGAACGCGAGCATATAGAGCAGTTTGTATTTTTGAACGGCCAGCTTATTGGTAATGAGTAGATGATGACATAACCGGCACAGTGGTTGTAACAGCGTGGGGGAGTCTGATTGGCTCTGTTCAATTGCGGACAATATGCCGTTTACGCGCTGTTGCTCGTTTAACATCTCAACGCACTGTCGCAGGATGTCGGCCTGCTCCTGATCGGTTACGCTTCCATTCGATTCGTTGTCTGAATCGTTGTCAGCCTGCTGTCGCTCCGAAACGCTTTGCTCCGCCATCAACGGCACAATGGTCGAGCTTAAGGATGCGAGCACTTGCAGATAGTTCGTCAATGCATCCTCAGATTTACACCATGCTACGAAAAAAAGTGAAATTGCAACGTTACTTCACCAAAGAATGGAAATTGCAAATTTTTTTGTCATTATAGAATATAAAAAAAGATTACATATATAATTAAAATGAGAGAATAGAGTCAATATGCATTAAGAAAATTTAAAAAAAAATGTTATGCTTAATTTAATATTATCAAGAAGATTGAACAACATATTTTGTCCGTCTGCTTTAAGATTAAAACTAATAGAGCTTTTTGTTTATACTTACACAACTGATTAGATGAATCTAATGACAGTACACAATAGAGCAAGTTTATCGTAGGTTCCAATTGGAGTCGATTGATACAGGCAATTAATTTGATATATGGAAAGTCTTTGAATTCTGCCAATGCTGGCACAACAAACATGCGAATCGGATCGGACAGTCTGGGCGAGAATATGCTTCCGCACAATTCCTGCAGCACAAGCGTGGAGAAGCTCTCCTTGTGATTTACGTAAGAAATCAAGTCCACGGGGCGCTTGATCATGTCCAGTAAACACTTGGAGATCGGTGTAGGCGCAACCGACGTTACTTCCGCCATCGGCGGCACTTTCTCGTCCAGCAGCTTCCTCAGCTGCTCGAAATAGTTGTGTTGAATCAGGTAGACAAATATATTCTCTAGATGCCGGTAACTGTGCTCACGTAGCACCTTCTCCGTGTCCTCCCGCGTTGTGAATACCTCCAAGACTCGCAACGGTATCGCCAAGGAATATGCTCCATCCGGTAGCATTTCCGTGTTGTATCGCATACACATACGAAGGATCCACCTGTACCAAATAATGCGCCATTTATTACTTAAAATACGACATATGCGAGGAATGATATCGCATAGTGGCTGAGATACTCTGAAAGATATATATCACAACTATGGTTCTCATAGAAACATTCTTTAAATAACGTTTACCGCAGTCTCCACAGCCATTGCGACGAACTTATCGACTTCAATTTGATCTCTCTCTGGTGCTTCAAGAAATGCTGAAGGACCCATATCAGTCTGTTAGCATCCAAGCCATGGTCATAAAAAAATAATAGTTTTCGTAGGTACGGCACTAGTTCCTCCAGGCTCAGATTCCTGCGTCCAGCTGCCTGTTGCGCTTCGTCAAACTCTTTCCTCTTTTGCGCGTACACCAGCCTCCTGGTGACAAAGCTGCGTATGCGCGCCTGTATCTTCAACGCTGCATCATGCTTCTTGCGCTGCTGTTCTCTTTTTAGCCTCTCTAACTGCACATGATGCAGAAGATCAGCTCTCTCGTCCCGCCTGCTGGCACCTGATAGATTCTGTTGCGGCTTACGCCTGTACTCTCCCTCAAAGCTATACATGCTGAGTCATGATCAGTTGCCCAATACCTTAAGTTTGTCTCTGAAAAATTTGACAATGATGTCATTAATATTTATAATAATAATTATATACATAAAACAAGTAAAATATGATGTAAATTGAATCTAATAGCAATATTAGCAATACAAATATTTTTTCACATAAAACGATCATTTACATTTTAAATGGTGTACTTTTTCTAAATGATAATTTTGTCTCTGATACATAAATGACTCTTTCTGTGTAAATAAATTGTATATTGCAATTATGTTAAATATTTTGCTTGTTACATTAATATCACATCAGAAATATATTTAACATTACATATTATTATTATTATGTTAAATATATTACATTAGACTTGACAATAACTTGTGCATCCTGCCTAATCATGCTTCCCACTTTCCAGGCTTAGAACTTACCTTCGGCGCAAATCAGAGACAATACTCATATAAATATAACAACTATAGAGACAATCGAACAATCTTCATTTCCTTGGAAGAAATTAACGGGACATTTTCCGTAATTAATGTTCTCTCATATTCCCCTCTCCTCCGCAAAGTTTCTCCCAGAGCACGTCTGAAAGTTTCGTTAATTTTCAAACTTCGGCTGCTTCTCGAAGGTTAAACGCGATCGAAGGTTCTCGACAGAACGTCGGTATCTTAACGAACTCCACGACGGCGAATAGACGATACCACGCGACACTCGGTGGACCGACCACAGTCCATCGCCGGGTCAGCCGGGTGGAGACAGTGACTCGCGACAGTCACGACCACGACAGGATCTCGCACGACCATACACCACACCACCGTACACGTCTAGTCATCGAGACTCGCCATGTTTCAGCCCCTAACACCCCTCGGCGAGGCCCAATACCGTCTGCTCGACTGTGGTCGACCGCCTCGACCCCGATGCGCTCGTCTCGTAACGTGGCGTGATATAGTGGTATACTGGTTTGCTCCGTTTGCTCCGCTCGTAATGCACGTGCGTAACCACCACTTGAGCCTCGCTTGATCGGTATCCGTAGTCTGATCCTTATATTTATAAATAAATAAGAAATGCAACTCTCTCTCTGCATTAGTATTTATTTTAATATTTTGTCTCTATTATAATGCAGATAAACATGAAACTTTGAGGAAGAAAAGATTACAAGAGAGACTTCTCTTCTACTTCAACGACTCCCCTCTTCGCGGGCATCGCGAATCGCGATGCACGCTACGCTCCTGCGATCCAGTCCTACCAATATAAGAATGGACCTGGCGACTAGGGCGACAGATCGCTGATTGGACGTTGAACGCGGAGGGCTAGAGGGATTGGGAGAACGAGCTGCGAGGATGTTGCGCGTTGCGCATGTGCGAGGAAGAAGCCGGTCCGCGGATCACGATTCACGAAACCGCGGCGCGCGCCCGCCGCCCTGCGCGCCGGGCGCGGAGCGGACGGATTCGAGTCATTCGAGGTTCGATTGGTTCGAGGGTGTCAAGGATCGCGAATGGCCGGCGCGACGCCGACGCTCCTTGACTGCCGGGGTGCCGGGACTGCCGGGCGAGGGCGAGGATGCGGGAAGATGGCGGCGGCGGCGACGGCGACGGCGGCGGTGGAGTCGTGCGTCGTCAAGCGCGCTGACGTTCCGCGCGACGTTGAGCCCGTTGAGGTTGAGAACGCGACGGCGCGGGCGGACACGGACAGGCCGGGTGAGGCGGACGCGTCGCGCGCGGCCACGCCGCGCCGGCAGCCCGAGCTTTATCAATTTCGCGCCACCGACCTGCTGTACTACGCGTCCTCGGTCAGTTTCTTTTTCGCGGACGTAGCAACAGGTGAACAAAGAGTGCCACATACGCACACGCATACACGCGCGTCTGCGTGCGATACACGGGGTGTCCCGCGATTCCCGATTCCGATCCCGATTGACAGGAATGACACAGTGACAGGTCCGTTTGCGATACGGTCGAATGGAACGGAGCGGACTTGATTGTTCGATTGCAAAATTCATACTCGATTACTTTCGATTCTACTTTGGTAAAATTTTACTTATTGGAGCTTTAAACTTTACGAACGTAATGACAATTGCAAAAAATCGCGACGAACAAGATTTCGCAAGTTCGCGAAATCTGACACTTTAAAATTTGAGATCGCGGAACACCCCCTATACTTACGTCAGCTTTGTTTATGTCAATGGTGATAAAAAAAAGTATCGCGATTACGAATCTGTAGCTTTTTGAACTGAAATTGACTAATTCTTTTCTCTTATTTGGATTACAATAGAAATAAAATAATAAAATAAATACTAATATATAGAGTTATATTTCTTTTTATTATATTTACATATAATTTATTTTATTTTATTATTAATATTTTATTTTTACTATTCTATACTTGCATATTCTTTACTATGCTTAATAGAATAATGTAATTAATAAAATGGTAATAGAAAATTGTGTGTTGAATTGTATTTTATAATTATAATTAAATTTTATAAATAATCATAACGAAAATCGTGATACTTTTCGTTAACACCCTCAATATGCCTTTTGCACTGAAATGTTGTCACATATAATATATATGTGATAAAATTTGTTTTTGCACACTTGCTCAAAGCATGCGCTGGAAAGCTTCTGTCTTCGTAAACCTTCAAACACCTTGTAAGATATTTTTCGCACACACAGACAGCATTGTATGTGTGGAATACCTTTTGCAAGGCCACTCAGCGTGGGGATGCTTTGCAATGGGTTTCACCGTCTTACCCGCTTGTGTTACCCAACTATTTAGTTTGAGATGGCATCGCAGCGACGGTTCCCTGCGGACTGTTCACTGGTTGTTGCACTTCCTGCTACTCGGCTTCTTGCACAGGTACTTTATGTTTATTTTTGCGCAATCTCTTCCGCTAGATTGCGTCTGCGACTCTCTAAATTAATATATACGCTTATTAATATATTTTCTATTAATAATAGATCATTTACTTTTTTTCCCAGGTATTTGACTTTGCTTTACACTGCGGTGTACTCTTTGAGAAATAAGTCCAGCTTCAGCAGGGACAAAAACTGGGTATATCGACAAGAAAGCGATATATGTATGTTGCACTTGTTTGAGTCGTTCATGGGGGCTGCTCCGCAGTTGATATTGCAGCTGTATATCATTGCGAGATTAAACCATGTACCACTTTGGACGAGTAAGTGATCTCTTCACCATTCGTAAATGTTATCTTAATTTATACTTTATATATTACAATATGTATTTGAATGTAAATATCTAAGTATAATGCGATTACACGGGATTTAAAATCTAAGAAAAAGAATATACGTATTTTTTAATTAAATATATTTAACGTATATTTTAACAAGCAAAATGTTTTCTCTGAAAAGAATCTGAAAAAATGAAAAGAATTTAAAAAGTTCTTACGTTACATCACGAAACTTTCATCAAGTTTTAACATTTCTTCATCTGTCTGTACGTCGTATAAAAATTGAGAGCTGCCTGCATGAATATAATCGACAAATACACCAATAGCATTAGACAACGGACGAATAATTGAACAATTTATAATCGTTCTCGTAAATCTTGTAAACTGCATCGAGAAGCGATTGCGATATTCCTCGGGTGTACTCGTCGAGTATTTTTCTGGTGGTCACTCCCAGGGGATTAATGTTTCGCGGGTAATCTTTCTCGTACAGGTATCCGCTCAGATTGGCATCCTGGATGAGAAAGTTCTGATCCCTGTCTAGAGTCTCAAACTTGAGAATGTAGTCGTAGTGGATCGTGCAGGGTTCGCAGGTACGATAATACGGCGTCCAGTGCTCGTCGAAGTACTTCTCGCTGACTATAAATCGCAGAAATTCGGCAAACGTCGGTTCCAATCTCGTCGTGTTACCGGATCGACGGTATTTGAGCACGATGCGCCGACCGAAACGTTTGTAGTAATACTCGCGATTCCGCATGTGCTCCAACTTATCCCTGTACGCGGACAAGAGACGCTCCAGCGGATGTCGCACAATTAGGAACTTCTTCGTTCTGCTCATCTTCTAAAAATAGAATGCAAATTCGCGATTTATTTTGTCTCTTTGCTCATATAGACTCTCCAGAAAATTTAGAATTATGTGATTTTATTTATAAAACATTGTACAACCATACCTTATAGGTTTTATTAAAATCCGCATCCTGTTGAAATTTTTGTCTCACGATATCGCTGACCTGGGTAAGATTGCGACGCACCAAGTCTATAGTAACATCTGTCAAAGTGTCCTTTAAAACGGCAAAGTAATTCATCCACGTGGAACTCGCCGCCTTGTATATAGGGCACCATGACACGTTGTGCTCCCTTTGAATTAAAATTATTTATTAAAAATTGTTAAATTTTGTATTATTCAGTCCATCGCTTACGTGTCGATGATCATGTTTGTCAGCGAAGCGTTCCGATGCGATCTTTTCGTGTCGATTGTCTCACACACGTGTGCCACCCACCACCTCCTCCTGTCCAATTCACGCCTAACATCCTCCATCTGGTCCCGCGACAGCGGAACTCGCGGCATTATTCCAGACGTGACGGCACGTGCAACAGACACATATTTTGACGATGCATACCTCAGCGATGCGGCCGGCTCTATGTTTGTCTCCGTGTGTGAGGTTTGCGCTAAATTTGCCAGTATCAACAACGTAACAATGCAAATCGTCGCTAACGCCGCGATCGATTCTATCACCGTGACCTGTTTCTACAAATTAATCAAATTAATTTTATTTCCTGCGTGTGAAGAATTGCAAAGAAAGAAACACGGAAAAATCATTTAAAGCTTGATTGAAGGAGGAGAATGCGTTTGATACATGCTTGGGATATGTTCCTACCTGCATTAGTAGAAAGAGCTTTTTTGGGAAATAACAAAAGCCGGCTTTCAATAATCCCGGATAAACCGTTGAATTTTTATTATCACTCGACGTTAACATGTCGATCGTTAATATTTTGTACGACGTATGCATCGTGCCTCCTATCTTGTCACTCGTACAAGTCACTTCAGGTAAAACGCCACTCAATTATGGTTGTACGTTACGGCCGATGTTGAACTCAGGAATATGAATATCTACGAATCTCTGCGGCGAAACAATACAACGAAGTCGGCAAGTCGCATATTATTATTCTTCCGTTTCCTCTCTCGTGTCCCGCCTCCACAGATAACAGGAAGGAGGAAGGAATATCGCTGACAATTTATCTGTTTCTCCCGAACAATATGTGGACGCAACGACACAAGTTCCACGAAGCGAGGGACTCTCGTCCTCCTCCACGGTTTTAAATATAAAAGCGACGAAGCGCGAAGCATAGCGAAGCGAAGTCGAAGCGTATTCAAAAATAGCCGAAAAGAAGGCACAGTAGCTCGTCGCGGACAATAGCCACGGATAAATATATTAGCTTTGGGGCCTTTTATTTTTTTATGTTTATTTTAATTTATGTACGTCCTAACTTTATTTAATGAATAATAATGATAATCTATATATCCTCGATACTGTCCAAGAAATACCTATATCCTGTATATATTCTCGACATTCCTTTAACGTAGAGAACACAAATTCTAATAATTAAGATAATAATACGTATACATCCTCGATATTTCAAAATTAATCCAAATGTATCCAAATTTAAAAAATATATTTTTATAATAATTTATATTTACAGGCTTAATATTGTTACTCTAATCGAATTAATGTATATGAAATTTTTGTACAGGCGCCTCCGCAGTAGCTTCCTTCTGCTCCCTGACGTGGGCCGTGAGCACATACGTGAGGGCCATGCACAATATCAATCGCGAACGCAGCAACGCGACTTGGGTTGCTCTTGTTCTTCAGGCTCTCTGGCGCAGCGGTATGCTGCTGTCCAGAATCGGAGTTTTGGTACTAGCGGCTGTCTTTCTGAAAACGTGGTTCTTCTTGTTTCTGGGTGAGTTTTACCGAGAAATACTTTTGTAACTAGAACACGGAAGTATTATATTCATATGAAATAATTGTAATTATTTTCCAGGGCTGCATTGGTTATTCATGACGATCTGGGTGATCCTGCAAAAGACAGAGTTCTGTCCTACCATATGGGAGGAGCGCATCTACAATTGCATCATCGGACTAATCTATTGCTTCGACTTCTTCAACCTGCGCGATGGCAGATCGCGCTATCGCGTGCTCGTCTTTTATTCGGTGATCACGGTGCAGAATCTGGTTTTCCTGATTATGTACACATGGCGTTTCAAGGACACTGTCGCGAGCGATACAATGATCGCGATCGCGACCCTGATAATTGGCTGTATGCTCGTCGGTCTGGCGAGCATGTCACTGTATTATGGCAAGTTTCATCCATCAAGAACGGTGACGAGCATCTCCCGAAATATCAGCGAGCATTGTACAACTACAAAGATTGACACACCCAGGTCCCTCAAGTTGTTCCATCGCGGCTCCTTGGTGTCGTTGCATCACTCCATTGATATCTCGCCGAGGACCGAGGAGGTACCTACCGACAAGCAATCTTTGCTTACGAATATCGCACAAATTTCCGATTGCGCGGAGGAGGGGATTGTCAATCGCAACTACAGCTCGGAGAACGAATCCAACGCGAGCGCCGTGCGCGTCTCCACCGAGTGCGAGAGGCCGCACAGTCGCGTCGGTGCCAAGCACAAGGAAGAGGTCGCGTTGTCCAACGACAATTCGGACAACGCGCTTACCAGCAGCGCGCCATTGAATTCTCTGTATCCGGGCTTGCCCGACATCGACTCGTCTCGAAAACGCCGCGGCATTTACGAACACGACATCACGCCGCAATTGGACTGGCACGCGCCGGATATATTGAACATTGATTTGGAGCAGTTCGGCAGTATCGACAACTCCGAGCGGAGCAATTCTCTCACGCTAGATTCCTGCAGTAAAGTGATCGGCGCATTGGACGTTATCAAGAACAGAGAAAAGCTGACGACTCCGACGCCATTGGAGAGCAGCAGGATATTCGATATAGAGAAGGTGTCGAAGGACCTGCAGCAGCAGGTCTAAAAATATGTTATTTAAAATCTATAACTTCTCGCTTTACTTGTTACTTTAAACTCATTACTTTTCGTTATTATTCTTCTTTATGTGATATTACTTATGCTACTTTTCCTTCACGTATATTGTTTTTCTTATAGCAGCGGGACGAGACGATGAGCTGCGTGACGTCGATCCACGACTACGAGAACGTATGCCCGCTGGGAATTGCTCGGCCGCCTTGGTGTATCCGCAGTTGGAAAGGCTACACAGACATCGAGACGTACATCCACGATGATAGCGTGGTGCGCGATCGGCGGCGGGACACTCTGACGAGCACGACCGGCACGACGTACAGCTCGGAATACTCTGACGGCATGATCTCACGAGGGATATTAAAGCAGGACGATTACGCGGATGCTCTGACTTACGATCTGGTGGAATCTAAGGGCAATAAATCGTCTTACAGCGATAGCACGTTTTCCGCGTCCACCGTGGACGATCAGAACGCCAGTCTGTACGTAGCCAAGCCGGTGGTGTTCGACGACCGGGGTGGTATGCTCGCGTTGGACACAATATTGGAAGAGCGCGATGATTCTTCATTGTCGGACGAAAAGTTTCAGCACGGGACAGAACCGTCGCGCGACTCCGCGAGTACCCTAGTGAGCACGATAGATCAGATCAGGCGGTATACAGCGGAGAATTCGCCGCGACATATCTACCACACCACCGGGACTCAGTGGGAAGATCTGAATCCCAAGAACTTGATGGCGCGAGCGCACTTTGCCAAAGTGTTGTTCGACAACGATCTCAGAACCGCCCCGGCGACGACTGGTCCAATCGGTCTGACCACGCGGGACGTTGAGAAACGCGAGATAGACGCGATCAGGGAGTTCGTCCGGTGTTGTGCGATAGAATCCATCAAGAAGACGCCCCTGATAGATGCTATTTTGTCGGACTCACCGATTCTGGGCAGCAGGGCGAGCAAAGTCGTGCGACAGGTCACGTTTACGGATCGTAAGAGCGATTTCGACGCAAACGAGAGCGACTTGTATGTCGAGATGAGTCCCTTGGTGTCCGTCGAGAACGGCGAGAACTCGTGCCAGACCAGGCTCGCTGACCCGAAGACCGCCGAGGCGGAGAGCGTTGCCAAGACCAGTCTTCCCACAATATCGAAAAAATCGCCGGATAAAGAAAATCTGTCGCCGACCTTGTTGAACAATAACAGGCGGATTAATATTAATAATATACACGATAACAGGGACAATAATGATAGGCACGCTTGGACCATAGAAAAAGACGATAAAAATGACAAGTCGTTGTGCAACATGCGTTTCAATCTGAAGGAGAAGCAACATTTATTTCTCGAGCAGGTTCTCTCGCCGGTTCCAAAACTCTGGAACAAACGTATCTCCTTTCATCCGAGCACCAAAAATTTATAGTGAACGGGCTCTTCAGTTCTCTCACTTGTGTTTCATAGCTAAAAATCGATTCAAAACTCATTTTTTATCGAATATTTTCTAGTATTTACAGCGAATTTTGTTACGTATTGCAGCGTATTTGCAGCGAATTTGATTCACGTTTTACAACTGAACGTGGAACAGTTAACTTTCATCAAACCAAAAATTTGTAGCGAAGGACTTTTCGATCTCTTTATACTCGGCATTGTTGTCTTTCACAGATGAGAATTGAGTGGTAACTCAGTTTTATCTTGCTCAAGTGTATTTTTCATTTATGTTTTATGTAGGAACTCTTTACAAAAAAGTTTTTTTAAGGAATTTTCTTTCGCGTAATAGTCCGACATGCAATAAAAAAGTAATCTTAACCCGTCGTGGTATTTGATATCTTTTACAAAAAGGTAACAATTTTGCTGCGAACGTTATTCGGTTACAAACAAATGAAGAAGATTATTACGGAAAGGGTTAAGAAAAATACACCACAGTACAAATATCGCAATATATATAACATCACTCGTTAATTAGGCACACATCTTAACTTTTATCCATGACTAAGCTGCGCCGCGTTTACCTTTATAAATGCTATATAAAGGTAAACGCGATGTAAGCGTGTGATACGCGCCGTCCGATTGTTGAGATAAAACTATAACGACTTAAGTTTAGTGTTTTGCGCTTTTGCGATTTGTGTATATAAAATGACTTATTTTACATCTCGTACCGAGATTATTTTTGTACGCAATTTTTATATACAATAAAGATGAGACTCTGTGTAATGAAAAATCCGCAATCAATCATTGGTAATAAATATCATTATGCATTCGTAACTCCATTTTGTAATTTGTAAACACGAAATTTGAAATTGTAAAAGAAAAAGTCGACGGGAGAAGCGTTTTCGTAGTTTCGTGTTTGAATACAATTAAGTATACTTCGGAATCGAAGATATCGCGTATAGATATACTCGTTAAGGAGCAACAGTGTTTTAGAATTGTATCTCATTCAGTTTAAAAGTTTCAAATGTGAAACATGAGTCCAAAGAACTTAAAAGTTTCTCGATCTCTCTTTCTCTCTGCGACATACGATATACAATACATAATATATAAATATATATAAAAGAAAAAGCGCCGCCAAACGAAAATTGGGAAAAAAGAATTGTGCGGAAAGAAAGCAGCAAATGGTTGCGCTATAATAAATTTAATGCTAATTGCGCATTTATATCCAAGAGATATTGATTTTTTATTATTGATTGAATAAAGTATCCTATAAAAAGTGTAGAGCTTTGACTATAGAAGTAACGGAAATGTAGAGTATTGTAGAATGTAGCATAGTGAATGGTGGTGAATGTATGCACGCGCGCGCGCACACACACACACACATGCAAAACGGAGCAAGTGTCGCCATCTGACAACACCCGAGACTACTGTGCCTGAGACGGCCGAGACGCAAGATGAGGCTAGGTTAGGTTAGACTGGGTGGAGGAATTTGGCGATCAGTCGCGAGACTCGCGAGTCGCGAGAGAAGCGGTGGTAGAATCACGCAGAACGTAGGGGCGACCGGGCGAGTACGAGCCTATGAGCCTGGCGTCCTGACACGACACACGACCCGAGACGAGACCCCGAGAGACCGCATTCCCAATTCGCGTTGTTCTCCGTCTATCCTGTACTCACCTGACACCTCTCAAGTCTCAGTTCTCACCTGTATCGCCTCAACCGCCTGTACGTCGCCGCTCTGTACTCCGTCATGGTCGATCAAGCTGTCGCGCGTAGCATCGCGACGTCGCGATAGCGGATAGCGTGCTGCACAAGGAGCGCAAACGCCGCGAACGCATCTGTGCCAACCACCGGAGCACATGGATGCGACCAACGGACAGAAGCCCCACGGTGAGCAAGGTTTTTTTAATTCTGGCATAATCTCGATTTATTAGTTTTCTAAATCTTGAAAATCATTTTGTAACACGTGAAATTACGAATCGCTGGTGGATTAATTAATTGACGGAATTTGATATGCCTTATTAATGATGCATCATTAAAGAGGTTTACAACGTACAGCCGTGCAATTATATTTTACATACCTAATTTCAATCTCTTCTATTTCTGAATAAATTATTTAAAAATTCTTAATTATTATGATTAAATACGTTATCATTTATTTGTTGTATATCTGTATAAAAGGAATTAATCTGTAGCAAGGTAATTAGTATTGGCACAGCGTCTTCTATATCGGAAACTTCTTTTACAGTGGGGCAACCTTTGACCGGAGGAGGATCTGTCTCCGACAAGGGTAAGGAGTGGCAAATGGAGTTATTGATGGAAAAATTACGCTCCAAGGCTTCTACGTTTAAACCTTTAGTAGAGACCGCGAAAAACATGCGTATGGCCATGTTGGTGAGTGATTTCTATTTATTTTATCATTTTATATTTATACCAAGGTATAAATACAGCTTCTTGCTACGTAGGACAAGCGATTTGCAATTGACAGCATAGAGAAGAATCAATTGCAAAAGTGTTTGGACACCCTGCAGCATTCTATCAAGGTTACTTCCTTCCAGTCTATGGTAGAACGTTTGGAAAGTTTAGCAAGGCAGTTAGGGTGAGTCATTTGTAAATCTGTGATCTAGTAAATGTAATATTTCTTTATTTATTTATTACTTGATAACTTATATATCATGTAAAATAAATTGAGCTTAAATATAAACCATTGTCCCATTACACAGATTAAAGTTCATGATGTCTGGTCCTCCAGGCACGGAAATATTCATATCCTCCGACATGTTCTTCTTGGAAGTTCTATTAGAGCCGTCAGGGCTTGTTAGGGATGTTAAAATCCATCATGAAGGAAAAAGTGAGCAGCAGGTAAGATCTACGGACATAATTGTTATGATTATGTTTTTCTTGTTACGTGTTCTTATCATTAATCCTGAAAATCGCTGTTGCAGAGTTGCGAAGCACTCGCATCGGCTTTGTCACGAGGTGACTTCATCGATTTTACCACGCAGCTGGAAGGATTGGCATCGATATATCAGCTGAACGCTGACAAGAAAGTAAAATGCAAGGCGTTCAGCGCTCTACAATCCCTCGAGGCTGATCTGGGTGTTCTGGCACAGCTGCAAACGTTTATGAAAGAACCGTTCAATCTGGTTCACAAGAGTCCCGTCGGTTAGTGATTTGACATATATCAGTTTTTACATAATTTGTATTATATTTTAAGTTGGATGCACAATGAAAAACATAGGCACCAAAAATAGAACACGGGCAATAGATTTTTCAAAATATTGCCTGTATTATTTCCTATTCCTGTTGCCTGTGTTTTTCGTTGTGCATCCAGCTTTACGCATAAGAGTGCTGTTATATCTATTTTCCACATTATTTATTTATTTACGCACAAGTAGATTTGCATATACATATATGCACTGCTGTTATATATAATAGATATGTGACTCAACTATACGTTATCGTTATGTAGGAATTCTGGAAAGAAGAAGAGGTGGCCACCCGATGAAATTGACATATTTCGTCTCACCATACGATTTAATCGACGAAGAGAATCGAACCTATGACACTCTTAATCCTGATACAATCATTAAAAGAAAGATTGGATACTCGGTGACTGTTTGTATGGAAGGTTCGACGGGTCACAAGCTGCCTACTTCTAGTATTATAACTGTAAACCGAAGTCCTACAGGCAAGAGGTGTGTAACATCAAATTTTATCTTTTTATTATTTCTTTATACGTTTCTCGTATGTAGTTGTTAAAAATCAAACAATTACAATCATATTTTCGTTAATTGCACGTATTTTCTATTACTTGGTTATATATATATAAAATCTATAGTTGACCATTGCTTCCTTTGTCCCCCTTGTACAAAGTTAGCAAAATACATTTTATAGATATAAGAAAGACACAAAGAGAAAGTTGGTTGATCAAAACATGTTTGTCAAGATTTATTTTAAATCAAAACAGTTGCAATAAAAAGAGTTTGTGCTTCTTTACTCCATTGCCTCTCTTTTTCAGCACTCCTTCATATGCTCCATTGACCAGTACAAATTCCTCCATGTTGCCTGCCTGCTTCGTGTTGAAGCTCGGCAAAAAGATGCCCATCTGCATGGAGTTGGTGAAGAGGATACAGAAAGTCACGGAGCTCGAGTGTGGCGATATCTCGGCGCCACATCCGCTTCTCAGTCTGATAATACAGCACGCAAGCGATGGCCAGCTGGATTGTCGAAACAATAGAGGCTTATATGTGGTAAGTGACAAGATTTAAAAAAATGTTTCTTTATGTCTTTTATATCCTGAGACACATCGTGCAACTCTCTCTCTCTCTCTCTCTTGTAGACCTTGCCGGATCAGCAGCACTGCTATTTTATGACGGAAAACAAGAGCATGGAGGGCGTACTGGTGTGCAGTATCCCTTTCACGCATCCCGCGCACGTGCCGCAAATTCTGGTGTACTTGCGGCAGCAAGCGCTGTTCAATTGCCTGATCGCGAGCTGCGTGCGGCCCATGGCACGCCAAGATCCGGAACATACGACCATACTCGAGGTAAGCGCCCTTTCGTGGCAGCACATCAGCGTGAGCGTGGAGCATCCGTACGAAGAGACAATGGCCACCGCGGAACTGGATCTGACAGACATATCGACGCTTAAGTGCCGGTTGTACGGCGTGAGTATGACAACGAACGCGGAACAGACGTCGGATCTCAGCGGTAGGGTGCTGCAACGTTGCCTCAGCATCCCGTTGACCATGCGAATGTTACTGAAAATCTGGGAGGGTCGCTCTTTACCTGCAGTGATGAACAATCTGACCAGCGGCAGCGGCAGTAGTAACGGTAGCTACAATCTCAATTTGGGATCCGGCGGTAAGGATCAGACTGGACAAAACGCATCTGGCACCGCGTCCGGCATGCCGGACTTTACGAATGGCGAGACAAAAGTGAAGCAAGAACCCGGTTTGAATAACGGCAGTAACGGGTGTATGGGAGGCAGACAAACGCAGCAATCGGCATCGAATCAATTGCAGCAACAACAGCAACAGCAGTCTTTTTTAGATGCCGGAACGGAAAATAGTATCGGTTTTCCGTCGTATTCCGGCCAATCCGATACGACGACGATGACGATGAGCACTGCTGGGACGAACAACGCCTCTGCCTCTATGCTAAACCCGTTGCAGCTTGGTGCACTGCTAGGACAGGCAAAAAACTCGCTGACGGGCAACTCAAACACAAATGAGCGCGGCAAAAAGACGCGGAAAAGAAAGACTGGCACAGACAGTCTTTGGCGTAGTCCAAAGCGAAAGAGTGACGGCGGAGACAGTAGCACGGCAACAGAGATCTTGTTGGAGAGCTCGAGCTCGGAGAACTCGACACCACTGGGAACGCCCACGGGCGGCCGCGAGAATCTCACATCGGAGACTAGAACATCTACACCGACTTCGGCCACTAGTTTGACAAGCGGCATAGATTTTTCGAATTTGGACGCTACCGATATACTCGATAAGAGTGCCTCGGATTATGATCTCGACAATTCTGAGAGGGACAGCGAGATCATGGAGGTGCAACACAGCGGCGGGGAACAACAGCAACAACAACAGCAGCAAGATGTGGAGGAGTTGATAAAGATACGCGAGTCCTCGTCAACGCGCAAGTCGAAGAAAAATCGAGGTGGCAGTGGTAGCGAAGAGAAAAAGTCGAGCCCAACAAATATATTCGTCGATGAGACGTCGACAACAAGTAGTGGTAACAAAAGTCTACCGGTGCCACCATCAGTAAGTATTACTCCGATTTCATGCGGTAACTTGGATCAATCGAGCACCACCAACTACAATTCCGTACTAACGGGCATGGGTTTGGAAAGGAGACCTGGCATCGAGATTATACCCATCGCCTCTTCACCATCGCAGACTAATCTACCGAGCTCAATCACCATCACACCGATTGCCGGTCCGGCACCATCGCCAAAGACCAGCGGCTTGACGAGCGCAACGGACGATCGGCAGCGAAGCGAACGGAAGAGTGGCGGTGGAAAGAGCAGTGGTAGCAGTGCTAAAAGCAGCTCCGACGATAATAAGAGCGGCGGGAATAAGCTAGAGAAACGGCGCAAACGTAAACGAGAGGATGGTCCGATGGGTCCACCGGACAAAGTCCCATCAGGCGGTAAGCAACAGCAAGACCCACTCTCGAAGCCGGTATCGGTGAGCATCAAGCCGAGCACCGAGCAATCACCGCCGAGCGGTGGTGGTACTGGCGTCAGTCTGAGTTGCTCATCTTCACGGCCTACTTCCCCTGCGGCTGTAAGGAAGTTCAGTCCGTCGCCCACTCATTCGAGTTCGCTCGCCACACTTGTAGGTAAATCCAGTCCCACCTTGAAGGCCAGTCAAACGGCAGCAGCAACCTGCAAACCAGTGCAAAGCCCGAAGCACTCACCCGTCTACGGCAGCAGCCCGAAGCACAACGCGCCGAACGTTCCGGTCGTTCCTATGTCAGTCCCGATGTCATTATCCGTGTCCACGGTGCCCAACACAGTAGGCAACGTGCCGTCCGTGGCAGTGTCTGTACCGGTCCCAGTACCTGCTAGTGCGAGTCCGAAACATGGCAATACCTCATCTCCGAAACATGGTAGTTCGGCTGCGAGCAGCGGCAAACCCAGTATGTCAGCCCTGAAATCGGCGGCAAACTCGCCGTCTAGTAAGAGCAGCGGCAGCAGCTCTTCCGACACTACAACGACCCCATCCAAAGTTAAGTCCTCCTCTTCGTCCTCCGGGAAGGATTCTTCCGGTCGTGGAGATAAAGAGAGACGAACGTCATCCGTCGGGTCATCCGGCGGTTCGGGCAGTGGCCATCAGAGTCCCAAAACTAAGTCATCCAGTGGTAAGGTGAAGCAACTGGAGATGATTTCTCCCGGCGGTGGCGAAGCTTCACAGGTCTCCTCTCTACAGGCTTCTGGTGGAAGCACTCCACCATCTGGCCAGGTTGACGCAGCGAGCAAATCTGCGATTGCGGCGCAACAGGCACGGAATCGTAAGAGTTCTCTCAATGCTGTGATCGATAAATTGAAGAACGCGCAGCACTGTACCGAAACCGATGCCTGCGGGAACGGTAGCGGTTCCGTGAAAGGCAGCGGATCCTCAGCAGGTCTCAGCAGTGGCAACACTGGCGGAATGAGCAGCACTGGACAGAAGGAGAAGAGTATCGGCAGCGGTGGCTCATCGTCGTCGAGCGGAGGGAAGACTATCGTCGAAGGTGGGAAGTCCTCTTGCGTCACTAAAAATGCGTCCGTGGAGACGAAGAATCCCGCCGAATACATGGTGAAGCACAGCTCAGACGGGATCAAGATCACTATCAACAAAACTCGTACCAAGGATTCCAAGCAGTCGGCTGCCAACCTGAAGTTATCGTCGGGAACGATAGCAGCTGCGAGTTCATCTTCGAGCTCCTTGTCGTCCGTCGCTTCTTCGTCATCGTCGTCATCATCCAGCAATGTAATTCCCGGCAGCAATGGCTCACCAAGGACAAATACGGGTCTCAAACCTGGCGTAAATTCTGGACCGGCATCGAAGAAACCGCAAACGTTGCAGACTGCACAGAAATTGCTTCCCGCGAAGATGATGTTAGCCACTGCCGGTATAAAGTCCGCTATCTCTTCCTCGGGTGCGACGAATACTGGTGGTGGTGCGAGTATCACTGGCGCGACCGCAACAGGGGGCATCCCCCTATCAAAGGGTGGCTCATCCTCCAAAGCTTCCGGTTCACCCAAGACGAGCTCCGGGGCGACTGATCTTAGTCGAGGCCGAGACAAGCCTAGACTTCCGAAATCTGGTGACAAGGGAATATTCGCGTCGAAGGGTCTTGGTGATGCCAGGAAGTCGAGCCCGTCCGCTCTGCGCGAAGAGAGCGAGAGCGAGCGCGCATTCAAGCTGTTAGCCGCACACGCGTCTATTTCCAGCCTTCCGCCAAGCCTGCCACCTCAATTAGTGATGGAGGGCTTGAGGAAGCAGCTAGACACTAAATTTCAGATACCGAAGCTGTCGGCGCGCGCGAACGTCGCAGACACCGGCGATAAGAACAAATCATCGGATAAGCTGTCGATCCTGTCCGATTCCGCCAAGCAGACTCTCGACGGTCTGAAACAGGAACAGGGTAAGATCACCGGTCTGCCCAACGTCACTGTGTCGGTGTCCAAGTCGTCGATACCAGACGACCAATCGAGACGGGACCATTCGCAGAATAAACTGGACAATCTGTCAATCGCCACGTCCGCAGCCGGTGCGATATCCTTGAATCTCGTCGGGGAGAACGCTGGGTTGATGCTGCCTCCGCAATCGGCTGCCGATCCAGATGTACCTACAAATCTGTGCATTCAACCGATGGTGGACGAGCCTTCTCGCGACTCTTGCAAGGATTTAGGAATGAGACAAACGTCGACAGGTCAGCAGTTTCTCGGCAAGATCGACGACACAACCGCCGGCGGGATCCTCCCCAAGGGCAACGTTCCCGATCAGTTGGCGTCGTCAGGTGCCAAGTCCTACGCAACGATGACGGGTTCCAGCGCTTCGACCGCGCCGAGCGGCGCCGTCATCGTTGCCGAGAGCCTGAATCTGAGTACGAAGCCCGCCGATCAGGCAACTTTGCAAACCAAATACAATAAGATCACCGTCGAGGAGAAGAAACAGCAGCAGTCGTCTTCGTCATCGTCGTCGTCGTCGTCTTCCTCCACATCATCATCTTCCTCGTCATCATCGTCATCGATTTTCTCGTCGTTGGGCGGCGTCGCGACTACGTCTGATGGTAATCAGAGCATCATGACATCCGACAGCGTCGGCGGTGGTGGCAGTGGGAATAGTGGTAGCGGAGAACAGGAGGTAGCGGCAGCGGCAGCCGCGGCGGCGGCAGAGATGCTGCTGGACTTCTCCGCGGTGAATAAAGATCAAATGACGAAGGGAAGTCACGGTCTGCCGGCCTCCTTAACGCAGCATCACTTGACAACGATCCCGGAGCGGGCGATGACCCAGGCCGCGCCAACGGTGCGTCGCAATACCCCACCTCCACCGCCGCCCCCGCCGCCGCTTCCGGCTCCATTCCCGCCTGCCGCGAGTCCGTCCGTCAGTGTGCACATCGTCAAGAGCCCGGCACCGAGCCCCCGAGTGATTCCACCTTCCCCCCATTCATCCGCGTCACCCTGTATCACCGACGACGAGCTCATGGACGAGGCGCTGGTCGGTATGGGCAAATGAAGATTACTCAAACTGTAAGACAAAGAGAGAATACTCGCTTCTTTCATTCATCTACGTTCTAGACCGGGGAAGAGATCCCACCGGAAACGGGAACACCGAACTTTTCTCTTAAAATTGTACAAATTGTACCCATCTTTTTCTTCGAATTTAGAAATTATTCGAATGTTCTCTCTTTCTCTCATTCTCTCCTTCTCTCCTTCTCTCTACTCTGATGGACCACTCTATATATGTTATTGGCTAGATTTTTTATTGTAGTCTCCGTATTGACCGTTATAACCGACTCAGAAAAACTCAAATACCAAGATGTATTTCGTATTCCTGGGACGGTCAAGTCGATGTACTTGAAGCTTAAATGCGAGAAGAATGCTAGAGTGTATTTTGGTTCTGCTTTCCGTTCGAAGAGATGAATGGAAATGCGTAAATATGTGTGTAAATGCGTGTTACAGAAAAAAAAGCGAGAGAGAAACTGTGAAATTGGCGAGCGCGGAAATCAGTTTCTATCAAGCAGAACCATAGAACTTCAACCGTGTGACGATGATCGATGCAAAATGGATCGATCAAGACTAAACTAAAGGACAAACGAACAAACATGAACGACTGTAGTGAAAGCTTTTTCTTTTGAAAAGAAAAGAGTTGGAACATGTTTGTCGTCGCAATTGATTCTCGACTCATTTGAATTGCGGCACTGCCCGCATATATTGAAGCAAGGTCATTCATTCATATTTGTTCGCGCTCTTGTCTAGATCTATCTTAAAGTATCGTACGTCCTTTCTCGGTCTTTCTGGCGTCGTACGAGTTGATTCACGTTAAAGATCACAGTGGCGGTCCCGTTGCTCTTTGATATTCTTTAATAGAATTTGAATAGGTGTGTCGTTCATGCTTAGCACGAAAAGAATATTAGAGCGAAACCGAACCTTTCTTCATCAATGATGTGAACACTCACTGTTAAAAGCAGATAGTTGGTTTGGATATTTTAAAGATACGTTGATACACGAATTTACTTTAACTCGAGTTTATTACGAGGACTGCATTTTCCAATTTTAAAATAAACAGCGCATTCCTCAAGAATTGGACATATTACGATGTTTTAAAAGATGGATATATAACAACTACGTCAGGCAAAATGTGTATATATTTCTTAATTGAATTACGAAACGTATATATCTAATTAATGTATTTTGAGAAAGCTGAGACAAGCGCAATTGGAGTAAAGTCTAAGTGAATCAGGATCGGTTGCGCCGAGGCGTTCTAGATTTTCAGTCTACAAAGATTGTCCATCGTCGTCGTAAATCTTCCTTTCTTTTACCGGCAACATTATCCTTCCATCGTTTCGGTATCCTGTTTCCTGTTCCGTTTTCAGGAAATATCGCGCTTCCGGGATACTCGAATGTGATCATTCGAAGTTAGCCGGTTTCTTGACTCGGCGATGATGCGACAGCTCGTGTCAAGCCGTATTAACTATTCTCCAACACTGCCAAGTGTATATCGATCGTTTTTTTTTAATGTCTCCCAAGAAAGATTTCCATTTTCCTTCTTGCGTAATCCCTTCACGAGATATGTTACGTTCAGCCAGCGCCTTTCGCGACGGTTCTTTCCTCGGACAATTCTTTAGGAAGAAATTTCGTTTCGTTGTCAATGATGCGAGTGAGAATACTGGCTGCGTGATATACGTTTCTGATGTCAGTGCGAGCAAGAGTTTTAAAAAAGGCTGTGTATAAAGATAAAGAAAGAATGCGGAGGAGCGTATTGCGACATCTTTTCCTCCTCGTGCCTTCTACGTCTGTTTTTCCCTGAAATTCGGGTGTAAGCGTGGAGTGATTTGTAGGAGCAGCGCGTTTCTCTATTCAATCAAATCTACAGAGTGTATGACAAAGAGTTCTTATAGTATAAACTAATGAAATATTCCCCTGCGACAGAAATAAAAACAAATTCCAAGGTAATAGGATAAGTACTGCATCCTTTAGAAAACCAAGAAGAATAAAAAAAAATGCAGAATTGTGACCCAGATGATCGGAAATTCAATGATAAAAAAAAAAGAAGAAACATACTATGTCCTTATGGCAGTGTCTAAGAAGAAGAGGAAAAGATCTTCAGCATGGCTGATGGAAAATGAAATAAATTGCTAATTCAAACAAGAGTGAGGAAGGAGTAAGGATACCAAGTCTAGTATACATATTTAATACGTGTACAAAGACGTGAATTAATTTCGCTATTTTCCTGGATTTAGAAGTAATATTATGGAAAGCGGTTGAAAGATCAGCGATCTCGTTGATCTCGAAGAAAAAAAGCGAGAGAAAATGAAGAGATAAATCTCTATTTATTATTAGGTGCTCTTGAATAAGTGCTGAGAGAAAGAGAGAGAAAGAAGCGTTTTTCTATATATTTTGGGTACAAAATTAATTCTTCCAGACAATCGTTCGCACGCTCGCATCGACGTGGTATCTCGTACGTTGCGAACGACATCGTCCAGCAAATGGATTCTTTCTATATAGCTGCTTACCTTATCCTAAGGTAAAACGTCGGAGAGCAGAAGCTCATTGTTCCAATTAGTCGTTAATGAATTTTAGAGCAGTGCTGTGTTGATAAACGTTGCGCTTCCGCGTTTGTTTTCGTCGCACATCTACATATTTCCCGTAATAAACGAAAATCACGTTAAACAATCGTACGTACACGTATGTAGGTATATGTGCGATTTCTTTTACTTTAACATCAGTGGGAAGAACATTTCTTCTATTTCAATATTTCCCTTAAGTCTTCATCCTTATTCCAATAGTAGGGGAACGGGAGGTAGCCCCGGACATTATTAAAATTCAATTATACCGTATATCTATGGCTATTGTTTAAACATTCTGCATATGTCGAGATACGCAGAAGGGTATATTAGAATGTTTAAACAATGGCCATAGATACGCGGTATACTTGAATTTCAATAATGTCCGGGGCTATCCCCCGTTCCCCTATGTATGAATGAAAATGTCTTCACCCGGCCTCTATCTCAGTCACGAGATTTAAATTTAGAAAGAGACAGTTCAGTTAGGAAAGCCTGGAATGGAGGATTGACTTTAGAGAACAAAGGAGATCTGATCTGTAGCTTTCAAGATCGTTAATCGTATTGCATCGCGACGTACTATGTAGTACTATGCGACTGCCTGAGCGGACGAGCGCAAATTTAGGTACAAATGTTTATAAATAAGATATGTACAACTCTATAAATATAAGATATGGTCACCTCCTCTATTTTTCGATCTAGTAGAAATCGGAGAGGAAGAGAGAATGACAGAGATAAAGAGAGACGGTGAGAGAAAGAGCCGAATGTGCCGGCAAAAGAGCGATTCTCGTTGTATAGATTATTTTTGCGGAGAAACTTGACGAAGAAGTAGCTTCGTCGCAGTATCGAGAACGGGACTCAAAAGTCGTGTAAAGTTAGGAGAAATCAATGAACTGTGTATTATATGTACGCGTGGACGTGTACTTGTCTCCTATTTTTTCTCATTGAATTTTGTTCTTTGTAAGCGCGAGATAGAGAAGGAAAGGAAGAAAAAGGGAGGAAGCACGAGTTATGTAAATATGTATATACATATATATCATAAAGTGAAAAGAAAATAATTATATACATATAAATTATGAAGAGGATTGTATATGCGTATCGACTGTATGAAATAAATTAATTTGTATAGGGCGGAAGATATACGTACGTCTTCTTCGTTGCCATGCGGAAATCGAGAGGCGTATGTAAAACTTCAATTATAAAAATTATCCCTTTTTATATAAACTTGCGTTTATTTTTAATGACTCTTGCACATTCCTTTTTATACAAAACTAATTACAATTAATTCGAAATTCAAGATATCGAGCGTCATCATTAAGTCTAAGAGGACTCCGAACCCTCTCGACATATCACGTGTTTTCTATATACAGATTTTACTTCTATTGATTAAAATATGAGGAGCGTTTAAATATAAATGATAATTTGATTATTACAAAACAAAAACAACACAGGTTTCAGTTATCACTTTCAAGATAGTTTCTCTCTGCTCTGCAAGGCAACTGCGCCATCGGTCCGATAACTTCCGTATTCCGCGTTAAGAAAAAATTTTTTGACTGCAGACCCACTCTCGAACAGCTACTTCTGTCCTTTGGCTGTTACGGATGGCTGTTAAAATAGCCTAAAAACTCTTTCAGTGGTCCAAAGAGATAGTAATCCGAGTTTTTAGAAAGATCGAAGTTCACCTGTAATGAGGAAGTCATCGCAGCTGTTCGAGAGTGCGTCTGCTAAAAAATGTTTTTTTACGCGATTACGGAAGTTACCGGACCGATGGCGCAATCGCAGTGCATTGCAAAAGAGGGAGACTACCCTGAAAAGTGAGGTAACTGAAACCTGTGCGTTGTTTTTGGTTTTTTTAATAATAATCAAATCATTATTATATTTATATTTGAACGCCCCTCGTAGTTGGAAATTATATAACGATTTGCACACAATGATACCGCTTCACCTCCGATAAGTTTTATATATCTTTTTTTTTATTTTATATCATGCCGTTTATTACAACAGCATTGTTTTCCTTTCTAGTTTCTCTGTGAATAATTTACGAATTTAGTCGTAATTTTAAATTTAATGAAATTTAAAATAAAAAAAGAAGGAGCAACTAGAAACGAAGCTTGGAAGACTTCTTAGGAGGAGAGACACGGAATTTGAAATAATAAATAAATAAACGAATCGATCACAGTCTAGCATCTTCGAAAAATAAGTTGGATTGAGTTTTTCTCCGTACTTTACGTCTTCGACTGTAAAGTTAATAATTTTCACTGAGAAACATGAAAGAGCAATATATTATCACTTCGCTTAGTGCAATATAGTTTGAAAATCATGCGAGTCAAGAAGGTCATCAGTTATGACAACCAGGTGGGTTCCAGCAAAAGTGCAAAAAATACTTTCGTCCACTTTGAATTTGAATTAATGTTTCGGCGAAAAAGTTGCAGTTAACTTCACAATCCAAAAATAATAAGATGTTCATTGACAATTGCGTTTGGACCTCTCTCTCTCCGTTGGTCTTCTTATTACGATTTTACGTCAACGAACTATTCTTCGCTCTAATCAATTTAACACCTAATCAGTTCTTCGCTCTAATCAGTTTAAACTAATTACGCAAACTCGTATATAACAGTCTTGATAAACAGTGTCTGATAGCAGATAGCACGGGGAATAATTTCACCACTGCGAATAGGACGATCTACGTGTCAAATTGCCCTTGACAGGTCCAGCTTCGCGGTATAAACAGGTCCAAGTAGTAATTGGAATGAGGTGGACAGTTGAAGCGGGCGTACCACTCCATCGGATATAGACTGAACATGATGCCGTTGCCGAGACTCCAGGATAACCACATGAAAACGTTGCTGGTGATGATTTTGCGAACGAAGAACATGGCGAAACCTATGCCGGCGAATAAAATAAACATCACCGGATAGAAGAAGCCGAATGCGAACGCGAGTATGTACTCGTGGACGATGGCGGAGACGAAGAATACGGTGGTTGCTGACAGTGTACGATTGCGTGGTACCACGATCTCATACATATCTTTATAGATATACGTGTATAGCCAGTCGTGCACTACCACGTTCCACGTGCGGTAGTACCTGTGGTAAGTCGTGCAGTTCCACCAATCCTGTAACAAACGATACAATAATTCATAAAGTTACATTTTACAAAAGTCGACAGTCCATAATAGTTTCTGAAAAATTATCGGATTTGGTACAATATCGGTACAATATCGCGACTTCTCTCGCGTGAGAGAAACATTTATCTCGAATATGCGTCTTTCATGAAATTATGTAAACAAGTTTCGGGAGTCATTTTAAAGCTTCAAAATGTAACCTGAGATGCTTCTGTTTCGTGTTTCACGGGAACTTCTTACTATTACCTTATTACCTATTACGTATATTGAAGCTATCGCTTACATTAAAACTATATAGTGCGTAAAAGATATTTGCATATCTCTCACGTATAATTTTTGCGAGGCAGATTAAGTACTAAAGGGGGGTGAGTTATATTCACCTTGTAAAACAAACGGTCGGCGAACCGCAGCATTTCCGCCCAAGCGTTCATCCACGCGTGCAGCAGGAGGTATTGTCCGGTAATGAAGTAGAGAGTGCCGGGTAGACTAGACTCGATGATAGTCTTGACGAGCCACTTTTGTTCCAGATGTGTGCCGAACGTTATGACCGGGTCTACATAGCGCTCAAAGATGAAGGCGAGATAGAAGATCGCTAGGCCGACTTCGGCAAAATTCCAAATCACTACCATCCACCTGATTCTTTTCGTCCTAAGAAAAATCATTCGTGTTTAAATATACGCTTTCTTCTAAAGTCTCTTAATATTAATTTATTATCGCCAATTGTATTTTTTTTTTGCTTGTACATTTCGCGGACGATCTTCGAAGTTTTCCCTAAAGTTTCTTAAGTCGTTTGGACCCAATACTGTTAAATAACAAATTAAATCTGATAATTATGCAACTAGAGTTATCTCTTTTATCGCACAGTTACTATGTCCCCGAAAAAATCATGAAATATCAAGCTATCTTTACCTGGGATATTCGTCGCGGTACACAAGAGTTGGTGCAAATAGGAAGTACAAATATTGTGAGAACCTGGGGCCGCTCGGTCGTGGAGTTTCGTTATGGGGTTTATACGACAAAAACCTAGGTGCCACACTCCTGACGAAAGCGTGACTCTTCATTATCATGCGCATCTAAAGAAAGCAAATATCGTTTCGAATAAAAAGAATCCTTACTCCAAGATCGACTGTAGTCAATATTGAAATAACATATCCAAGATACTAAATTCTTCTATGCAATATTATATGCGAATTATTGCATAAAAATTCATTTAAATACGAATTACGTTAATATCTCTTCTACCGAAAACTCTTTTTTTATTCTCACTAAACGCACGTACAATTTAATTTCCATACGTTCCACATTTCTAGCAAGAATAAATCTCGTGATTCATCGCACAGTTGTTATTAATTCGCGAATCGGAAAGAAAGTCTTCGACACGTTACCAATTTGTACTATTGAATATAAATGATGTGAGAAAATCGATTTGTTTTGACTTATACTTTGCAAGAAAAATTTACACTTTTTTCGCTTCTAACGTCATCATTCAACGCGGCTATAAGTGTAGGTTTTTAAAGATGCGTACTTGTTCTAAAAGAACAATGAAACTGCAACCTATGGACAAATTCTTGTCGAGCAGCACCTTGACAGGAAAAACGATGAAGAGAACTTGATATAATATAAATGTTGATAGCCAGCCGTAATCCCAAAATTTCCGGATGGAGGCTGCAAAAAGAAAAAATCGTTACGATTATTTAAATTAAATCAATCAATATTGTCTAATATATTTGCACTATGTTGTTGTGCGCTATATTTCAGGTCAATTGATCAATCATTATTTTATAATTATTTTTTGACAAAAAATTTAAGATTTTATTTTATATGCATGCTTATTTCAATCAAATTACTCTAATCTTACTTCAAATTTTTCTCAATAGATTTAACTTTCTTAATGATTAAATTAAGTACATTCATCTAAGTTTGAATAGAAGAAATCGTTACATTTTGGCAAGAATCGGAGTCGCTGGTGCGCCCAGAGGGTGAAGGCCACGTAGACACTGAATGTCGAAGCCTGCATGAACGACCAAGTATAGAGGCACGTTGAGAACTTTGCGAAACCAATCCGTAACGTTTTGGTACCAACGTGGACCCTTTAACAATTATATTAATTAATTAAGAGAAATTAGGCGGTAAGAACTAAAGCATAGTTGACATATGTCATAGGAAACATACAATCTACATGAACAACAAATATCTTAAGTCCGACCAAGTTACCCCATAATTAATTCATTAATTAAGTTTTTCTATTTTCTTACGGAGATTCATCGCACTTGGAATAAGTGCATAGATATTTTAATTATCGTCTCTTGTCGCGAGTAATTTTCCAGACGCAATAATGAAATGACTTTGCCGTTCACTTCAACCCCGATAACTCGTCATACTTCAGATAAAAAGTGCACAATTTGATTGATGAGACATTATAAATATAAAATTACGATAGAGTGTAAAATCCACTGCGTAACATCGCAAAATATCTTTTAAAATTGTTAAACTAAAAATATTTAAAAATTTTTAAGACTGAATTTAAAAACGTTTTGACTAAAAATATTTATTTAATTGGCATTATAAATAATAAAAATATATTTTAAATATGTTATGTTCCCCACGTTGCGAACTTACGTTCCCGTTTCCATGATATCAGACGCGACATTGTTGAAAAACATGAGTATGAGAGTCACCATGAACAGATTATAAACCGTGCGAATGTGCGGGATCTCGAAGAGATCGGTGAGCAATGAATTCCTCTCAAGGAACTCCTTAACCGGCAGCGCATCTTTCTTGCTGGATTCCCTGCAAGAATATCAGAGATGTAAACATGATCCCCATATTGCAAATACACAATCATATATTTTCTCGATACGTCTAATTGTAAGTGCAAGTTTGTTAAGTTCACATTCTTGCTTTAACGGAAAAAATGTGGTTTTAACGTAATGTTAATCCACAATGATTGTGAAATACTGCGGCAACTGTTAAATATGCATATTCAGGAATTTATTTTTTAATTCCTTCATCTTCATTCGCAATTTGACTATTTATATAACTTCATTTGCCGATTGATGACTATTAATGATAAGAAATTAAATCGAGGCTAGATAAGGTAATTAGTTTTTTAGATACACACCTTTGAAACTTTACGACCTAAATATAATAAGAGAAAATACGATGCAAGAGAATTCCAATTATTATCTATCTCTTGTTTATTCTAATATCTACTGCATTATATACCTATTTTCTCGTAGATACATTACAAAATATACCTCGGAATAATTTTTTCGAGATATTCAGCTTCACAATCATGTTATACTTTATTAGATATAACATTTTTAATATCAAAACATGTGCCAAAATTCCAAAGCATGGAAAGAATTCTATAGTATGTATAAATTTTATTATATTCTTTCAAATATTTTTATCTATTTACTGTACTCTATATTTCGTAGATACCTTGCATTTTTTTGCGCTCTCTCTCTCTCTCTCTCTCTCTCTCCTGATGATTCCGATTTGAACGTAACGAGAATATAATTCCTCACCTTTTGTCGCGATATTTGTCCGTGCTGTACGAAAATTCTCCATTCTTCCCCGATGGTACATCTATTTTCTGCAAAACCTCGGACATCATGTCGTTAATACGGTTGTTAACGTGTCCCAAAACATCCTCTTTTATTTCCTGTGAAGAAATGCATCTTACAACAAAAAACAATAAGCCGGAGAGAGGCACGTTATCTCTTACAAAATCCATATCTTATCGGTTAAAATTTTCGAGTGACGGCTCTCTGACACCGTCGCGTTTTTTCAACGATCATTAGCTCGATAAACTTAACGCGAAACTACTTAGTTCACATTCCATTAAGTCCAATCACGGATTAAGTCAAGGTCAGTGATATTCTTTCGCACCTGTATTCTTTTTCGTAATACATCGGTGGTCGCCTCACGTAAAACACCCGTGGACGCATTTCCGTTGGCCGCTGAAAAGAGAATAGTACACTGCAGATATGTATATCTACATATACAGATAAAGAAAACACAGATAATAAATATCGGATTGACGCGAGAGTAGGTTTATATTTATCAAGAATCTGGAGTTCACGCGCACTAACTGCGCCGAATAACTTTTATGAATCGACATGCTCATGACTTCATTGACTTTTTCTAAAATGAACTCTCTCTTTCTCAATTTCCTGATTAAAAAATACTATGATAATAATTCTTTTTGAAATAGGCTCGACCGTTCGACGTTATTTTTAAGTTAATTGTTATTGTTTCGTTCTCATGTTTTCCTTTATGTCTTTTCATTTGTTGATTATCGACTTTTAAGTTATAATATGAGAACTCATTTTATGTATTAGGATAAATACAATAGTAATAATAATCAAATGTAAATATATGTATATAAGAATTCATTTGCTGCTGTTACAATTATTTTGTAACTTTATTGCTGTTTTGTAGTTAAGAACTTCTAGAAAAGCACAATGTGTTATTTATTTTGTTCAACTTGTTTTTTCAAATCAGGAGCTCGAGGATTCTTTGAAAATTAATTCAAGTAACAGCGGCAGTTAGTGGAAAAGCGGCGAAATGTTTGAGTTATTAAACATTTTCAAGCAAAAAGTGAATATACGCAACTAAATCATAACAGCACGATATATATTAGTATATCAACGTTTATTATCAACTTTGAAAAGTTATCACAGTTGTAAGGAGGTCTCCAATACAGACGGCTTAGTATATCTATAAATACACAAAACCTTAGCTCGTCGAACACTCGGTCGTAAATACGTTCATAAGTATGTTTATAATACATAAAACATGAGACATAAGATTGCGAATAATAAGCTCATTAAAATTCGATGTAAACTTCGCATAGGAGAAATTAATTAAACGCGGTTTCCTAACAAAATTATTTAATTAAAAAAAAACTGAAATAAGTAAAGAAAATGCTTTCGATAAATTTCAATCAAAAAAGATCATTTCTCCGAAATTTAGTAAATATGCATTTAAAAAATTTAAAAAGTATATTGATTTATATCTGTCTGTTTTAAATAAAAAGATTAGAAAAACTGAATACCAAAAATACTAGAAATTATTTTTAAAATTTCTTAAGTCTCTTGCGGCATTTAACTATCTTAATCAAGACAGTTATAATAATCAAGATAATTAAGAATTTAATTATCTTGAAAATTCGGATTTTCATGCGTCTTACGATTAATTGTCATTTACTTACCATCTTTATTTTTCTCGTGAAGACCGCTCGTGACACCGGAACTTTTAACGTTTAAATTTTCTATAACAGAATTCATGACTGAATGAGGACGGTCCGAGGGTCCGAATTTGAGCGATTTGCGGTCCTATTGCAAAGTCAACGGCTCCGTACCGGTTTATAAGAACAAATCGGAGCCTCTCAGATTCTCAAATGTGCGTGATCGGAGCTCTCCGAACATAATACACTCGTAATTCAGCTATCGCGCACGATACGTTACTATCAATTTTTAATTAGCAATCGTTGATTTTCTTTCAGGATTTCCAAGAGTACAACACGGTTTCGACGATATATTTGACGGGCGAGGCGCGATCTGCTCAATCCCGGTCTCGACTATGCACGCTCCGCTTCGTGCACGCGGACTATCTAAATCTAAATGGATTCGATCACGCTTATCACCCCGCCATGAGTACAGTACGCACTGATCTAGCTCGAGGGGACATGTGTACTTCGACTGATAGATCCTCGAGATGACTGTGTGACGTCGCGCCGTACACATGTACTTACGTCGATTGTTTTTCGTGCGTCTCCGCGTACCGAGATTAATCTTTCCGAATCAATATTATTCGAATTTAAGAGAAACACGCGTTCTCAAGCACGTGCTAATAAAGACATTGTCACTCGATAGATATTTTTCCTCAAAAGCAACAAATTTTGTTATATTTCTTTCGTTTAAAACATGTTTTTAATATTTTATATTATGTTTCGACGTTGTAAAAACATGTTTAAAAGTACGCGTGTCAAACATACGCTAAACATATAACATAATACATAGGATATTTTATTTTTAATATTCAGCGATACATATGTTATGTCCGCATTATATTCTATTCGTTAATGTAATTTCTAGATAAAATTTTAACAATAATAATTATATTTATAACAGTTGTTCTTTTGTGATATTTTGAAAAATAAATTGTATTTTTAAATTCAATAAATTTTGTAATTTTAGAATCTATATGTTGGAAAAATTGAAATTTAAAATAGAAAATATTTTTGAAAGTAAAATTGAAACATATTTTGTGCACACTTATTAATTAAAATGCTATTATAATTGTAAGCGTCAATTCAAAAATGTTCTGTTTTATTTTCGACGTGCTTTTGAACCTTACGTAGAATATCCCGTTTTTCCAGTGCATTTTTCTTTGGCTGATTTAGCATAGATTTTTTTCTCTTAACGAAAATACTATGCAGCTTATCGCTGTCAAATAGTAAATTTATTGAAAATAAGGATCTCTTGACAAATTTTATGAAACAAATACCTGGTTGCAAAATTATACTCTTCAGTTAATCTCAAGCGGACTTTACCTCAACGGAATCTTAATTTGTTGCTTAATTGCAGAGACATACGATAATATAATGAAAGTGAGGAAGTTGCGATAAACGGCTGATCCCCTGACATCTGTTTGATAAGAAAAATTTCGACGTTAAAGTCTTTTTTATTTCAAGATGATTGCCGTAGAAACAGGACAATCTAATAACGTTTTATCACGTATTTCCCTTATCTTTGTATTTCTTGACCTTTTTGGCGATAGTCGACTTTTTTTGCTACTTTGTGCTTAAATTATTATAATTTGCCGTCTCAGATATTGGCCTCGCGCACGATTATCTCATATTGTCGGATAGTTTTTCGCAAAATGGCTTTATATAAAATATATATAATTTTATATATATATATATATATATATACAAATATATAAGTCTTAAATATATAGTACATATGTACGATTTGCAACACGACAGCTTCGCCTGTTACTACTTACAATTAGATGAACCGCGCACTAATCCTTATGATTTGCCTGACCTTTAAACCTTTCCCGCGATGCGAGCGTGTGTGATATGTGCATGCACGTATTGTGATAAGCAATAAGGAACACACGTGATATAAATCTCTCAAGTTTTTTTTCTACCTTTTTTTTTCTTCTATTCTTCTTCTCATAATTCTGCCAATCACTGACAAGAGGGAAATAAACAAGTTTCCGCTTTGAAAATTTTATTTATTGCACGTTGTGTATCTATGATTATCACACACATACAATTTTACATTTATACGAGGGTCGGTACGAGAGTAATGCCTTTTAATTTTTTTCTTTCGAATCTGTCGCCATAGAAAATTTTGTGTTTCCATGATTGTGAGTTGTGTTACTTAAAGTCTCCATGTTGAGTGGTGTTGTAATCATTTACGTTAATGTGTCACACGAGCAGTTCGAACTGGTGTGTGTTTCAGATATGCATAACAGATAAGGGCAATGGTTGAATTTCTTATAATTACTGTGGAAGAAGTGAGTTCTAGTAGCTGCGTTCAGCGGGGAAAGCAGTTCAATGAGCGCTCAATGATTCTTTATTACGATTGATTTCTACACTTGATTCCAAGAAAAAACTAAAGACAAGACTCCAATTATTTAAAAAAAATACTGATCGCTCGCTGAGTTGCTTTTTCTGCTGAATGACATTGAAATTCGCGTCTCAGAAATGTTTATGATAACACAATTTCTGAAATGCAAATGGATTTCAATAGGACTCACTTCTTCCACGGTAAGAGGTTCAATCACTACCCTTGTCTGTTACGGATATTTGAAACACATACCAGTTCGAACTGCTCGTGTGACATACTCACGTAAATAATCATAAGAACACTTAACATAATGCAACTATAGAGACTTCAAGTAACTATTTAGTAAAACGCGAATTTTCTATGACGGCAGATTCGAAAGAAAAAAATTGGGAGGCATTTATACTTTGGTACTGACTATCGTATATTATAAGATATATTGATATAAGATACTATATACAGAATTTTTGCAATTGTAAACGTTTACATAAAAATAAATATTTTAAAATGTTTCTATTCACAAGACAGATGATCCTTGAAGTAGAAATATTAATATTTTTGATACGTGTATGATGCAATAGAGATTATTTCTTAAAATAAGATTATCGCGCAATGTTATTAAATGTAAAAATACCGCTCTTGAGAAAAAATTAAGTGCCTTTCTTAAAACGATATATTAATATCGTCGATGCAATTATCACCTAATGCGATATTATCTCGAACGCATATTGAATTTTTTGTACAGAACTAAAAAATGCGTTAATAGAAGATGAATTAACGCATGTGTGTGTGAAATATAATGTGTACTATTGTTGGTTTACGCCGAACTAATTTTTTTGTTTGTTTTATTATCAAAATCACAGCTGCAATTCTTGTTTAGGTTCGAAAGTCAGAAGAGTTCGACCGACCAACGTGCGCGAGGAACTATATTCTCATCTGCTTCTTGCGTTGTCGGGGTCAATGTCAACATTTACTCGATTAACTGCAAAAAATTTGCCGATCCGTGATTTCCTGAAGGAACGCGTTAACGTCTTGACAATCTCGACATGCAGGCATGAATTAAATTACCGTTACATTTAATATCGAATGAAAATATTGTCGGGTCACGCGATCCCTTATAATTGCTCGCAATATTGAGATAATTTGAAACAATTAAAGCAATTGAAACGCGTTCGCCGTAGTCGAGCTTTTGCATCGAGCGATACACGCTATTATTATTCAACCTTTAATCTGCCACTAAACCATTTTATGCCGCGTTAATATCTTAACAGCGCGAAGAGTGATCTGTGATTCTGATGATGTAAATGCATATACGTACACGTACACGTACACGTATGTACGCAAGACATATTACATATAGAGTGCCCCAGATCCGAGGGCAAATCAATTTTTATACATACGTATGTATATGAACGCATACTATGTATATGTATTTGGATGATTCGTATTACACATATAAATTCATCGATTAACGTGTTGACTTTAATGAAAATCTTATCTCAACGGAACGCGACTTTCCTGCACCAAGATAAATTTTCAAAGATTCAAAGCAATTTCCGGATCGTTATCGTGTTTGTCTTTGCCGAATAGACCCTTATTGTTAATCTTAAATTTCGGAGCGACAATCGAAGTAATTTGGCAAAACTGAAGCTGTTATCGCTCATAAATGTAAATCGCAATTTAATCTTGACTTCTTCGAAGACACAATTATTTTTCAATATTAAACTTTGATTAATCAATATAATTACAAATTACAATAAATAATAATATATGAGATATTTGACGAATATGTAAAAAATAAATAAAATAAAATTCGCTTATTATTGTAAATAAAATTACTTGATTGAAACGTGGAACATTGAAAAACATATATTGTTTGTTTTTCACGATGACATTATTTGCATATGAAATTGCCTTTTTTATATCTTTGCGATTTTATAAAATACAAGATGCATTTTAGAGAAAATGCCAATAATAAGATGGAACATTTTGTATTCAAAGTAAAATGATTAATCAATAATATACACCTTGAGGTCATGAAAACAAGTTCTCATTCAACATGACGTATCTTATCTTCTTCGCATAGATATTTTTAAAGCAAACGCGTGATATAAACATTTTTCTAATGCTCTGAGCTTATCAGATAAAACATAAATTCTGACTAAAATTTAGGAGAAAGAAGAAGAGAGATTATGAGATAATTTGAAAAGAGAATTAAATATCAAACTTTTGAGATTTATGTGTGTACTGTATTTGTAATACACGTTTCTATACAAAAAAAATAATCAAGAAACAACAACGGCATTCGGGAAGATAAAGCAGACACGAAATTATTTAGACACCACATCTTTTGCCAACGAAAGAAGCTTGAGAACCATTCATCTAATAATGAATAATAGTTGAGTATCAATAGATGCTTAATGAGCTATGTAATTATATGATAAAAATGTAAATCACCGTAATCAGATTTCTAAGCAGTTTTGTCTAAGCAGAATGTCATTTCTTGTGCGTATAGCTGAAAGTTATTGAGAATGTTTTGCATTTATGAATACTGAATAGTGTAATGACTTCGAAGTAACAATAGAGTTCGAAGTGCATCATAGATAATTATACATTAGATAATTTGACAATTATACTTTATTATTAGATAATACTATATTATATATAATTATATATTTATATTAGATATTATCATTATGTTATTTAATATTATTATTAATTATAATTAAAAATTATTATGACAAACCGATAGAAAACTTAAACTGGACAAATCTCAAGTTAAAAGTTTACATTGTCATGCACTAAATAAGAAAAATAAAGTGCAAAGGAGCTTCAGCAAATTACACCGGAATTGACCGCTTAAAAATGATTTTTAAAAAAATTTAATTTTAGAAAACCTTTGTTTCATAAATTGACACCTTTCATCGCCGTCATTCACCCGTCATCGCGCAAATATAGCTTCGGTTCAAGGGAACCGGCTTGAAGGCGACATTTACGAACAATTATAACATTCCACATTTCTCAAGAATGAAGCGCATTTCCGGAAACTTCCTGCAGTTATGCGTACCTATCGCTACCGTTCGCCTTGCGGATCGGCAAAATGTTTTGCGCGATCGCAATGCGCGTTGCCAATCCGTAGGCAACATCCTACTTCGACATTCCAAGAGAGAGCTCGCACAGAAGAAGAAAGCGGACATTCGACCCGGTCGACCTGTCGTCTCGAGGAAAAATCTCTAGCGGCTCGAAAAATGAAGAAAACAAGTTGTTGATTTTTCTATAACAGCTCCAAAATCGCGACTGCGCGTTCTAGGATGGTGGATGACGCGCGACGGTGCGGTGGCCCGCGAGTCTGCGTCCCTCGCGTTGAAATCTCTCACTTTTGCTTCGCCTCAACTGCTCGGCTCTTGCCTCTCGCTCTCTACCTACTCTCTCGTGAAAGTACTCCACCGATCGGCAAGCGGGGGGAGGCCCTCCTCGAGAACTGCCTCTGGTACCTTGGTAGACGATGCCACGGCAGTCGTCGTTCGGCCGACGTTCACCTCGACTCCGCTTTCACCTGACCGATTCCGGCAATCTTGCGCGATCTCGTCGCCGACGTCGTCGACGACGTCGCGACAATTTTCTCATCGTCCGAAGTACCAAGTGACACCCACCGCTTCACATTGTTCGCGATCGACGTAAACGGATATAGCATAAGTGAGAGAAGAGAGAGAAGGAGAGAGGGAGAGAGCGTGCGAAACTACGGTGGAACGGACCAGCCTGGCAGCCTCGTCGATCGACTCGAGCATCCTGGAGAAGTGGATCCAGGAAGCGGATGCGACCCTTCGGTTTCACGCGACGACTATGACCGCCTGCGTCGCGAGGATATCGAGGATAAGGATTCAATAGAAAACGAATCGTCCGATCAGCAAGTAAGAAATCATTTATTGTCCTTCTTCTATTCTTTTCAGCAATTACCGCATCAGCGAGCGCCAACTTTGTGTTTACTAACACTTAAACGTTATCGACAATTAGCAGCTGTTGTTTATTAATCACTAGCGACCAACATTTCCTTTTCAGAAGGAACATTTTATTCCACGCGATTCTAGTCTATTTTAAATCTTGTTGCTTATTTAGTATTATGATATTAAATATTATCATTATCATTATTATTATTATTATCATCGTCATCGCTTTGATATTATTTGATTATCTTATTTATCTTATTGGACATAAAATAATTTTAATAACAAATCATCTTTCATTAAACTTACCATCAGGATTCAATAATGCCTGATAATAATAATAGTGTTTTTCAAGAAAATAATTGCATTCAATTAAAAACATTTTTTTTATGTAATTGAAATTCTGTAAATCGTGATTTTATTTCTTTTCAACGCTTAAGAGTTTTTCAAAGGTTTCTTAAAGTTCCAACTATCCAAAATTTCAATTATCAACTACTTGATGCTTCAACAGATTAATCCGAAAATTTTTTAGAAAGTAGAATCAGTCGCGATTTAATTAAAATCGCTTATATTATAATTACGGCTCTCTATTCTGGTGGATCGAAAGTCTTACAAGGATTCTACACGCCTTCAAGTTTCTAAAATTATTGACGACTTAATTTTAAGATCTAAACCGTGAACTTTCGAAAATATAGAATTATTATTTAATCAAGATCCTTTATGCTATAATCACGGCTTTACTGGGTTAACTTCCTACTTATTAATCGCCGCGAGCAGAAATGAAAGTAGTTTTGTTGCGTGCCCCGTTTACGCTGTTACGCGAGAACTATGCGCCTGAAGTTTCCATACGGGAAGCTTCGGATTCCGAGATTTCGGGATTTCACGCACGTCATGACGCAGAATCCGGCGAATCGTGGGGGTACCAGTGGAAACTCGAATATTTATGACATACTAAAATAGCATGAATGACGTTCGTGTAGGTCAACTAGAATCTAAAATTTTAGAACTTTGCGCGCTCAAATGTACCTTTGTGTTCAATGTACATAATGAAAACTTTACGTTCATTACAATTGAAATTTCGAGATTTTCAAGATTTTGTATAACAACATCGAGATATATGAGAAGAAATAAGAATTTAACAAACAGTATAAGAAAATAGTAGCTGAAAAGATTTGAGAGTAATGGAATTTAAAATAATTATCATTAAATTATTAATATTAGAATAATGTTAACAAAATTTATGTTTATTACGATTAAAATTTCAAGATTTTAAGACCTTACAATCCGACGACAAAATGAGAAGAGATGAGAGTTTGATAAATAATATTAAAAAAATAATAAAGCTAAAAGAAACCGAAGATAATGGAAAACGTAAAGTAAGAATTATTGTTGCAGTTATTAATATTAAGCCGAGCAAAATTTATACATGCAGATTCCGAGATTTCAAACTCTCGCGAATCTACACGAAGGGTTAAGGAATCTAGCGAACGGTCCAGAAAGTGATAATGACGAAAGGAGTCGGGGGGACGATATACCGTAACGGGAACGTACAGCGCGAACGCTCCGCGCCGCGCCGCGGCCGTGACGAAACGGTCTCGCATTTACTCCCAGAGCTTCATTGATCGTCTTGGGAGATGAGTAAGGGGGCGGCGTCGCGGCGTGCGAATCCCCCCGTGACGAGACGGTGCATTGCGAGAGATCGCGGCCCCAGGGAGACGATAATTGCATATTTATGCATGGAACGGCGTGACCTTGCGCCCGTTACTTTCACTATCGCCGATCCGCGTGTAATTGCGCGTGGTGATCCATCGATCCCGCCCGCGTTAGATCCTTGGGTCGTGGCCGATCGTCGCCGATCCGATCTCGCGGTCAACAGCCGTGTATCGGCGACAAAGACGCGCGATAGCGTAACCAGGAAGTGCGTCTTCAACCGTCTTGCAAAATTTTTCGACTTGTCCGCGATATGTCATCAAGCGCGCAAGCTCTTTATCGGATGGCCGAGTTCGGTCATCTCGTGAGTCATTGTCAACAATCCGCCGTTTTATTGTCATTTTAATTGTCTAAAAATTGATTATAAGAGGAAATTGGCGAAAGAGATTATCGATATTAACGTGTGGTGAATCCCTAGCGATAAGTCTTTCTTCCGGTTTTTTCCACCGTGTAGAATATCGAAAGATATATTATCGCGATTTCAAGGCATTAGGCAATTAATCGCGCGCGCAACGATAGGGGTTCCTCATGCATTGTCAATATCGCCGATATCAGTTACCGGAATCGCGCGGCCGATTCACTGTACGGAAATGCAGCATGCGTTGCAAATCCAAAGGTGTGACATAGATAAAATAGTGGATAATAGATAAAATCGGAGCGGGATTTTCGCGTGCGCGAGGAGAGCGTCGCGGGAAAATCTTTCCTGCGTTTTCACTTTCTGCGTCCTCACGAATCCGAGACGATCGCATTGCGGGCCAACGGATGGATCGCAGGAGCTGTCTCCGGTCTCGCAGAAATAGATTTCGTTACCGTTACCGCGGGCGGCGTGACACGCAGGGAAGAAGAGAAAGTAAACGCGTTATGAGGCGGGATACACGCCACCGCCATCGTCGAGAGTTTCGCGCGACTTGCACGCAGTGTACACGGAGTTGCGAATGAGCTGCGATTGCGATAGTGAGGAGAATTTAGAAAATAGCGCAACGGAGCTACGTTTTGGCGGAAAATTCATTCGAGAGTTCGATCGCGAATCTTTCGAAAGATTGCGAGGTAAGCCACCCCCTCCGCTGGAACCAAATTCAATAATGCTAATTATTGAAACGTATCGTATATGAAATTAAAACTTGGATAAATAAATCAATACGATTATACTAATCTGTATCGTTAAATTATTAAATATGGTAATATCTACGAACAATTTAATGAAACATACATTTACGCAAAAATCTTTCCGCCGACAGAAAAGTATAATGGCTATTATTTAAAATTAATATAGTATAATATAATTATATCAAATTTGGATTTTAAATGTAATCTAATCCAAAACTGCAGACAACCTAAGTAAAGTACAACAGGACAAACGAAGAAGTGCGATTGCACCATTAGAGAATTTTAGCCACGAGAGATATAAGTACAAATCACTCGAGCGATCGACGTTCGATACCGATACCGATCTACGCTTTACGGTGCATCCTGTGTATACACGTAATCGGCGAGAAATCGTGGGTAAGTACTCGCTAGGATCCTGCTTCCTCGGTGAAGAAGCAAGCGATGTACAATGTGCGATGAGGCAGACGGTTAGGAATGATCGGAAAAAACATTGGTTCACATACATACTACATACCCACACGATCGGGCGATCGGGGACGATGAACTGGATCCGGCTGCCGATCGTCGTAGCGTTAAAATCCATTCTCGAAATATATTCTCCGTGGCAAGGTCGTTCCTTTCCTCGTGACCTCGCGTTCCTCCGAGAACTCTGGCTCTTTTCTGCACATGTGACTCACACTCACACTCGCGGAGCGAAATTCTTTGGCGATCCTCGTCCCGGAGTCCGCTGCATATCCTGTCTCGTCGAAAGTTTGATGAAAGATCGACGAGAGATAAATAAGCCTTTTAACCCGTTGGGTTAATCCTTTTGGTATCGACGAACGGACTTTTCCACTTATCCTTTTCTAATCTCATCTCTATTCTCACCCTGCAATAAATAGATTTTTATTAGATAATCTTCGTTCTCTTTACAAAGTTGTTAGATCCTCTATTGTCCTCAACAAATTGAACTTTGATTTAAGTCTTTCGCTGTCTTTGATAAATGGATCTTTTATTAAACAAACGTTTCATTAGTTTTAACAAAGGAATGCTTACGTCATTCTTGACCAGTCATCCGTCTTTTATCGGATGAATCTTTTGCTACATCTCTCGACGAATAAGACGCAAGATCACGACGCTTGTGTCGTAATTCATGCAGGGTGCAATAATCAGTATAATCTAACTGATTATTAGAAATTTAGCTCTCCACTGCCGGCTGTCTCCGATCAACCGCATTCCCTTTCGCAAGCAATAACAGTTCGTCGCACCCGATCGCGTGCATCGTCCCAGAAACTTATTATTCCGAATTGGTAGCTAACGGTACGCGACTTCCTCAGTTTCGACGTGACTCTGAGAGAATTCTAAAAGAAAAATTTAAAAAATCGGTTAGAAATTGAAACTTTCAAAATTAGAAAAGTGTCTTTCCTTGATACTTTTTATTGATTGAGAAAAAAATCTAATATACGCGAAGAATTATCTTGACCTCTGGTATCATTGTATAAGCTAAATGAATAATTGTACCAAGTAAATGTTTCTTCGTCATTCTGTAAATACAATTTTAAAAAATTGGATATTATCTATTTATGCTATTATTTATAAACTACTTTCCATAATTTTGTAATGCGTGTACAACATTCATTATATATATAATATAATATAATTCATAAAATACGAATTTGAAATAATCTTGTAGTAAACTTTCAGATACGCTTCTCTCACGATTTAAGAAAAAGCATAAAAAAAAAATTTTCTACAAAAAATTCACATTTAAACGATATTTATTAAATTAATCAATAATTAATTAGCAATTAAAATTCATGTCAATTGATTAATATAAAAGATTTCATCAATAAATAGTACAATAATTATTATATGTAATTAATGTATAATCAATTTAATTAATTATCGGTCAATATAGCCGCGAATTGAAACAAGCATCTCTCGCTTCATGGATCTCTTCTCTCCTGCCTCACGAAAACGCATTCCGCGGTTACATC
Source organism: Temnothorax curvispinosus (assembly GCF_003070985.1). NCBI lineage: Eukaryota > Metazoa > Arthropoda > Insecta > Hymenoptera > Formicidae > Temnothorax > Temnothorax curvispinosus. The sequence continues at coordinate 59,946 of NW_020216308.1, read as the reverse complement.
GCGGCGACGAGACGCGTCGTCTCCTTATCGAGAAACGTAGACGAAAAAACGCGAGGACGAAGAGGAAAAGGAAAGAGAAGGAGATGAAAGAGCGCGAAAAAGAAAAGGCCAAGAGGGATGCGCACGTAGGGACTAGCTAACATAAGCGGCGCCGACGGATTTTTAGGAACGACGCCGACGGGCGGGTCCGGGTCCGGGGGATGCGCGGAGGAGTGTCCGAGGGATACCGTGGACCCGTGGACCGTGGCACGGCCTCGAGGGCGACAACGGCCGCGGAACGGCGCGGCGGCGGAGCCGTCGAGTTACAGTGGACGTCCTTGCTACGTTATCTGCCACGTCGTTCGTTTCGTTTCCCTTTCACTTTCAACCGTAGTCCAGGAACCAGAAACCCCGGATCTCTCTCCCGCGGCCCGCGACCCGCGGCTCGCGGGCCCGCGCCGAACAAAGATACGCGCGCCGTACCCGGGACCCTGTGCGGGGGGACGTGTGCCAGATGCTGAGGAGAGATAATTGCGCGAACGCGCAATCACGCCGTGATAAACGCCAAGTTCGTTAGGTCACCGTACGTTGAAAATTACGAGGTCGGGCCCGCGGACCGCAGCGACTTGGATTGATTAATGATAGATTAGCGATTAATTAGCGTTCGCTGGATTACGGTCACGGCTAATAACGCGTAAACGAGGGAAAGAAAAATACTGTTGATTGTTAAAGTAAAATAATAAACTTGTCGTTAAGCAATAAAGCAATAAATAATCTCGCTGATCGTAAACTCAAGGATGAAAGAAGTTAAAGGCCGTACAAGACAAATGGAGGAGCCGCGATAAAAATAAAAAATTTTGTCAACGTCAAAAGAAATATTTTCAATTAAATTTTATTATCGGTTTGCTCTTTATTGTTAATTTGTTTTTGCACCCCTGTAGATCATTATTTATCGAATTTTTTGGTCATATAGTTTGGATAAAAGATTGTATAATTTATAATACCATTTCTAGACGGAATGTAATGAAATCTTGATTAATAATTAGTAATTTTTTTCCAAAAGAGGAAAAAATATATCGGCTTTACATATTAAATCTCGATATATATTTTAATACACTCGAGATCTAGATGTTGACGATTTGGTTCATCCGATTTTCAATTCTTACACTCCCTGAAGGCTCGCAACATAAAAAATATTTTTCATTATTCCTTAACGGTCTCAATTATAACAATTGCATTAGTTGTTTAAAAATAAAAGAATTGGAAATATAATTGAGATAAATTATCAATTTGCAGAATGGCGAAGAATCAACATCAGAATGGCGTAATACCGGGAGGTATTACCGGCCCGGATGATTTTTCAGATGGTGAAAGCACTCCTCTGACTCAGGACTATGCCGGCAGGTATGACTATTTCATCATTATTAATAATTTCTTCTCTCTAAGAACCAAGATTTCAAGGACGAAAAAATTAAATAAAATTAAAAATTAAAACAAAGGAATTAGAGTTGAGAAAAATTGAAAACTAAAGAGAATAAATAATATACATTGGATTATTGGAAGTTAGATTAAATTCCAATTAAAGGCGAAAATTATTAAAATTAATTAGATGAAGATATATTATTACAATTAAAGCTGAGATGAGATAATTTAGTTTAGATTACTATCGATTATTTAAAATAAAAAGATTGAAATCTCTTTCTCTCTTTCTCTCGAGATTTAATTTAAAAAAAATTGCTGCCTATGCCAACTAAATTTTTATTTGCTAATCAATGATGTTTTGATTAATAAGCGATTAATTATTGTAACGTAGTCAACGTACGATCGTTGAGACAAAAGGATGGGACGTGTTCCGGAACCCGCCAATGAAGTCCGACTCGAACTCGGGTTCCATGGCAAACCAGAAATGCCTGGAGAGGATGGTGCAGGTGATCAAGGTCTTCGTTTACCTGCTTGTTTTCGTCATAGTGTTGGGAAGCGGCGTGGTCGCCAAGGGCACGATTCTCTTCATGACGTCGCAGCTCCGACAGGACAGAAAAATACTCTACTGCAACAGACAATTGGGTAAGACTTAAATATAAATTTTATCCTGGTGAAAAGTTTACTCGACCCAATCCAATCAAATAAATTCAATTCTGATTAATTCGAACAGCAAAGATTGTGTATTATAAATGAAATAATTTTATTTTTAAATGAACGGTTATAAAGAAATAGAAGGAAAGAGTAAAAAATAATAAATATACATTCATATAAATATCCGACGATTATTTCCAAGTTTCAGTCCTCGATAATTATTATCACGCGTCCTCTTATAGACCGAGAGAACCAATACCTGGTGACGTTGCCCGAGGAGGAAAGAATCGCGTGGATATGGTGCATAATAATCGCGTTTGCGGTGCCGGAGTTCGGCACCCTGGTGCGTAGCATTCGCATGTGCATCTTCAAGTCATGGAAGAAGCCGCAATTGGCGCACTTTCTCGTAGTTTCCATCATGGAGACGTTTCACGTGGTGGGCTTGGCCTTGATGTTCCTGGCGGTGCTTCCGGAACTGGACGTCGTCAAGGGGGCAATGTTGACTAACTGCGTGTGTTTCGTTCCTGGATTGCTGGGTAATTTGATTCTAATTCAATTTAATTAGGTTTAATTTAATTTTATCTTATTTGAACTTCGAATATGTAAAGAATTATAATGTAGAATAAAATGAGAAACGTGAAAAATACATATATTTGAAAAAAAATCATAAAAAGGTTTATCCAAGAAAACAAGAGAGTTAAAATACTTATCAAATACAATAAAAATAAATAATTAAATAACGTAATTACCCATGTTAATAAATCTAATTTATTATTTGCAATATTAATTATATATAGTGCGTTAATATAATCGCATTTGCCAAACAGTGCAATATATATGATCTAGGATCAATATTTTACATTAAGTGAAAGAAATGCAAACGGATTCGCTTGCTTTCAACCGCGATTGCCCGACTTTCGCGTTCGATTTTTCCATGGTTCCGTATTGCCGAGCGAATAATCATGAAAGTAGTGATCGCGCGAGAATAGGCAAAGTAAGACATGTGCTGCGCACATTCGCAGGCCTACTTTCCCGCAACAAAAGTAAAGGCGAGTCCAAACGATACGTCCTCGTTCTCGTCGACATCGCCGCTCTAGCCGCCCAGGCGACTAGCTTCGTCCTTTGGCCCTTCTTAGACAGCTCGAGGCGATCCTTATGGCTGATTCCTGTTGCACTACTTCTCGTCTCCTGCGGCTGGTGGGAAAATTATGTCTCCACGCAGAGCCGGATTAGTGAGTTTCTGCTCCTTTCAGGACCCAAAATCTTTTTATTTCAAATTAAAATTGAATAGTAGAAGAAATAAAACAAGCTTCTTCATCTTTTTTTTCAGAATACTTAGCTTGTTTAATGGCTTAAATAATTAATTACATATTTTCCTATGTGTTTCGATGGTAATTTTATTCATGTTTGAATTAATTACAATTTTGAATTAATTAATTAATTCATTAAACTCACATTACGTGGTTGACTCAAAACGATTTTACATATCTTCCTTTTTATTTTATTTTTTCCATTTTCTTCCCTCAGGTTTAATCAGATCTCTCGGCAGAGTGAAAAAGGAGATGCGACTGACGCGTTATTTCACCTATATGCTGGTGTCTGTCTGGAAGATTGTGGCGTTCTTCATCAGCTCGATATTGATACTATATATCAAAGGGGAAAATGTCGGGCATCTCTTTACCATGTTTAGCAGCGCCTTCGGTGACCACAAAATTACAGTCACGTCTATCAAGTCGATAACTAGCGGGAGTTTGCCCGATCTCTCGGAGATTCTGACGGGCGACATCACCGAGGTCGTCAACGCCGACTTCAACACGCCCATCTACGTTCTCCTGCTGCAGATCGCCGGTGCTTACTTCGCCTACGTGTTTGGTAAGCGAATAGCGCGTATTGAAACTAACTTGGAGAATGATTTAAGAATAATACTCATGAAAATAAATAACAATCAAACTTGCGGTATATTATTAATCATAGCTCTTGTAAAATAAGATATAGGTATACATATGTTGACTATCCTGGAGAGGGGTATTTTTAATTAACTAAGAGATTCTCAGTTGAATTCTCAATTTAAGATACCTTCTAATTAATTAATTTTTAATATTATTTTGTCATTCGTAGGCAAATTCGCATGCAAGATCCTGATTCAAGGCTTTAGCTACGCGTTCCCGGTGAATCTCACGATACCGGTGTCGATCTCGTTGCTGATCGCCGCGTGCGGTCTCCGCAACAGTGATCCGTGCTTCTTTCACGGTACCATACCGGATTACTTGTTTTACGAGTCGCCGCTGCCTAATTTCCTCAACGAATTCGTGTCGAAGCAGTATGCCTGGGTATGGTTGCTGTGGCTGTTGTCGCAGACCTGGATCACCCTACACATTTGGACGCCGAAATGCGAGCGTCTTGCGGCCACGGAGAAGCTCTTCGTCGTGCCGATGTACAACTCTCTGCTAATCGACCAGTCGATGGGCCTTAACCGGAGAAGGGACGATCAGCCGGAAGTCAAAGTCGAAGTAAGTATCTTCAGAGTCAGACGGCTTTCAATATAATAATGCAAAATAAAATAATGTTAATATTAACTTGTTAACTTCTCAAATCCTAAAATAATTGATTACCCTAAATAAAAATATGAAAACATTATTACTCTGAGAGAATGTATTGGTTCTTAAATTAATCGACATCGGATCGATCGATAGGATCTGGCGGAAATAGAAAAGGAGAAGGGTGATGGCGACTATGAGACAATCTACGAACAGACGGACGGATCGACCACACCTCCGTCCGCGGTGAAGAGCAGCGATCATGTAACCAGGATTTACGCTTGCGCTACCATGTGGCATGAGAACAAGGAAGAAATGATGGAATTCCTGAAGAGTATTCTGCGCCTGGACGAGGACCAGAGCGCGCGGCGTGTCGCTCAGAAATATCTCAAAGTCGTCGATCCCGACTATTACGAATTCGAAAGTGAGTAACGTTGGAATTAGCAGCCTAGTAAATATATATATACATATATTGTTCGTTGCTTTGTATAACACGAGAATGTATTCCTCCAGCTCACATATTCTTCGACGACGCGTTTGAATTGGCTGATCACGACGAAAACGAGTCGCAGGTGAACAGATTCGTGAAATTGCTGGTCGGCACGCTGGACGAGGCCGCATCGGATGTGCACAAAACGAGGATGCACGTAAGAGCGCCTAAGAAGTATCCGACTCCGTATGGTGGACGATTGGTTTGGACTCTTCCCGGAAAGACGAAGATGATCGCCCATCTAAAAGACAAGAGCAAGATCCGACACAGGAAGCGATGGAGTCAGGTATCATCCGTTCAGAATAAAAATTTAACTTCAGAAGAAGGAATCTAATCTTTTAACGAAATCAATTACACGTAAGTCGTTTTATTAAAAGTGTTAGAGATTGTTTCGTAAACGGATATTCAATTCTCAACTAGGTAATGTACATGTATTATCTGCTGGGACATCGGCTAATGGAATTACCGATCAGCGTCGATCGCAAGGAGGTCATCGCCGAGAATACGTTTTTGTTAACGCTCGACGGCGATATTGACTTTCAACCAGCGGCAGTGAAGCTTCTCGTGGATCTGATGAAGAAGAATAAGAACCTAGGCGCCGCCTGCGGTCGTATTCATCCAGTTGGTTCTGGTAAGTCGTGCCAGCGATTTAACGTTGCTGGTCGCGATCGTAATCAAATCGTACCAAATAACGTACAATAAATAATATAGATGCGATTACATACTTTTAAATAAGTAAAAAAAAGGTTGTATTGCATGTATTTATCTAAATATCGCACCGATTACAAACGTTTCGCAAATGTTCCAGGACCCATGGTGTGGTATCAGATGTTCGAATACGCGATCGGTCACTGGCTGCAGAAGGCCACCGAGCACATGATCGGCTGCGTACTCTGCAGTCCCGGATGTTTCTCGCTGTTTCGCGGCAAAGCACTGATGGATGACAACGTGATGAAGAAGTACACGACCAAGTCCGACGAGGCAAGGCACTACGTGCAGTACGATCAGGGAGAGGACCGTTGGCTGTGCACATTGCTATTGCAACGAGGATACAGGGTATGCACCGATTTCGCTATCACTAATGACCGTTTTATTCTAGCTGACATTATTACATTTGATTCATTGTATAATTGATTATTATATTGATGTAATTGTTTTATTTAAAATTATTTTCAATTTTTTACGTTGCACTGTAGGTAGAATATTCCGCAGCGAGCGACGCTTATACCCACGCACCGGAAGGATTTAACGAGTTCTATAACCAACGGCGCCGTTGGGTACCCTCTACCATTGCCAATATTATGGATCTGCTAATGGACGCGAAACGCACGATTAAAATCAACGACAATATCTCGCTGCCTTACATCTCGTATCAAATCCTACTGATGGGCAAGTGCTTCTCTCAATCCACTCAGAAAATTGATTGAATTATAGCATCTTAGATTTAATTTCATGATTAAATACAAGATTAGATTATAATTAAATTAGCATAAAATAAAATTATACATATATATATGTATAATTTTATCGTATCAAATTATTGAAATATTTTAATTTTTATATATCTTTTTACTTTGATTAAAACAGGTGGTACGATTCTGGGACCCGGCACGATCTTTCTCATGTTGGTGGGTGCCTTTGTGGCGGCTTTCAAAATTGACAACTGGACTAGCTTCTACTACAACATCATTCCCATTTTGCTCTTCATGATCGTCTGTTTCACGTGCAAATCAAACATACAGGTAAGTATCTCTCTGTTGATTCGTCGCGTCTGTGTTTGATTCGTGCGTATCCGCTTTTTTCGCGCATTGTGATCGTCTTTCGCTCGCGAAATTCACTTTCATCAGAACCAGAATTCTTAATTATAATATTGTGTGATAATATCGCAATAATATGTATCGTCACGCGACGTCGATTCATTTTTCGCACAATGTTCGCGACTTCCGATGTAGTACTCGAATCCGTCCTGATGATCTCTTGAAACGTGGGCCAGGAAGAAATTAAGAGTGAATGGTTTTCAGCTTTTATGCGCTCAGATCCTGTCGACGGCATATGCGATGATCATGATGGCGGTGATCGTAGGTACTGCCCTACAGCTCGGCGAGGACGGCATAGGCTCGCCCTCGGCGATCTTCCTAATATCATTGTCGAGTTCATTCTTCATAGCAGCCTGTCTACATCCTCAAGAATTCTGGTGTATCGTGCCTGGCATCATATACTTGTTGTCCATTCCGTCCATGTACTTGCTCCTCATATTGTACTCCATCATCAATCTTAATGTTGTGTCCTGGGGCACCAGGGAGGTCCAAACGAAAAAAACTAAGAAGGTTCGTCAGGGTCGATCATTTTTTAAAATTTATTTTTCATTTTTAGCACTGGTGTAATTAAATGCAAGTGTATCTCAGGTAAACAGGGCTTTGAAAAGGTGAAGGTTTAGGCTGTTGGATCCCGCTTTATCATTTCGATATTTTTTCCTGAGATGTAACAACGGCGCCGTTACAAAAGATATTTAATATCTCATATCTCAAATTCTTTTTTGCTAAAATCATAATTTACTGTGCAAAGTAACTTTTTTGTAAATAAAAATAAATTTTTATTTGTTTGCTAAATAAATTCAACGTATTATCTCGTGTATTTAATCGCGTGTATTGAAACAACTTGAACGTTCTCCAGTGTACGAACCGGATAAGGCTGCGCTTCGGAGATAGGGGGAATAATCCTGTCGAAATTCCTTCGATCAAACGATCTCACAATCATTCGCTTCGTCGTAAGAGTCCATCGCACTTCAGCTTCAGCTTTGTTTAACTCAGAACAGAAGGCGACTTAACGTACACGAAGGTTGGCGGTTCTTGATGACAGGTGATAGTAGCTGCCGTGATCAGCACCATGTACGCGATCATGATGACCGCGGTGACCGTCGCGTTCGCGATAAACATCGTGAAAGATACCGTAATGTCGCCGAGCGCGTGGTTCATGTTCCTCGTGGTGGGCGAGTTCGTGATAGCGGGTCTCCTGCATCCCTACGAGGTCAATTGCCTACTGCACGGTCTGATCTATTATCTAGCGGTGCCCTCGATGTATGTGCTACTAATCATATACTCACTCTGCAATCTCAATAACATCTCATGGGGCACGCGGGAAATTAAGATGAAGAAGAGCTGCGCGGTAATTAATCTCATTTACTTTACTAACTCCAACTAAAATCTGGTCGAGATACTCCGGCAAATGCTCGGCTTTTGCAGCTTTGTTAACATATACAAAAATATTTTATACTTTTCAATTAACCCATTGAACACGTCGAGAATTAAGATTTTTTAGAAATTTATTTAATCGGTCTCCAAAGAGAATTAAGAAATAAAAGAAATCAAAAGCTTTTAGAATTTTGTTAATGTGAAAAAATTAATTTTAATAATTTGTAGTTGGTTTTATTTCAATTAGAATTAATAATAGTAAATTATAAAAATATCAGATAATCTATATGTTATATGGATTAAATATAAAGTTAAATGTATAATATTGTATATTTATAAGTTCTAAAAAAGATTATTTATTACTAAAATCATTCCGTTCATAATAAAAGTTTTTTCATAAAAGCTGTTAGAAGGTCGTCGCTTTGGTCTATTAATATTCTGTCTGTATTATATGACTTATTTAATTAACTTAAACTCACATTATTTAATGAGGAACACATGGTAAATGAGGATCGTGTTTTCGCGCGTTCATCACAATCGTTGATACGATTCAGGAACTCGAGCAAGAGAAGCGGGAGGCGGAGGAGGCAAAGCGCAAGGCCAAACAGAAATCCCTGCTGGGCTTTCTGCAAAACGGTGCCGGCACCAATGACGATGATCAGGGATCTATCGAGATATCGCTGGCCGGTTTGTTCAAATGCTTGCTGTGCACCCATGGCAAGCCGTCTTCCGAGAAGCAACAGCTCGTGGCGATCGCCGAGTCGCTCGAGCAGCTCGGTAAAAGGCTTGAGACCATCGAAAGGTAGGAAAGCAACGTGTAATAATATCCGGAGTGACGAAAGATTATTGCGAACTGTTATAGATCAAGAGTAAGAATTCCTTACAATTAAAGAGATCTCACAAAAATGTGAGACACTCCGATTTACGAAGCGAAAAAGTTTCGGAATTATGCGAGTAACGTTATGGAAAAGTAGATCGCTAGAAAACGTCAGTTTTCTGTGAAAAGTAGATGACAGATATTTTCTTCTGTTATTTATATAAAAGAAGCGCAGTCAATCAGATCAATTAAAAAAAAAAAGATTAATTTCTCTTACTTACAGAGCGGTGGATCCTCACAGTCACGCTTCCGGACGAAGGAGAGCCTCTTCCGTGGGTTCGCGCACCGCCGATCACCTGGGTGCCATCGGCGAGGATCCCGAGGACGACGAAGGCAGCGAGACGGAGACGGTGACTAGTCAGAATACCGAAGGTCATCGCGACGGTAGTAACTTCCTCACGCGACCGTACTGGTTGAACGATGACGGTCTGAAGAAGGGAGAGGTGGACGTGTTATCGATGCAGGAGGAGCATTTCTGGAAGGACCTGCTGGAGAAGTATCTCTACCCGATCGACGAGGACAAAGCGGAGAAGGTAACATGTCGAAACGTTGGAACTTTATTTAATCCTCTCTGGAACTTGTAAGAAAAAAAAAAGAAAAATTTATTACAGTTTATTTTATAAAATTCGGTTTTTTCTTTATTTCGGGGATTCTCATTCAATTATTACCAGTCACGTTTTTTTACATCGTTAAGCGTCACAAAATTTTTTACTTTGTACTTCAACTTAAAATTCTATACAGAAAATTTTTTTACAGAGAAATATTAACTAATTATTAACATAATTAATGTAAATTAATTTGATACAATGAAATAAAATGTCGGAATCAGAACATTTTGCACGATACAATCCGCAAAATACGTCTTTGTCGCTGCAAGTGTCGATCAAGGATGAAGAAACAAAAATTACTTTTGTCAAGTATTTATATTTGTACTTTAATCAACTTGTTTCAACATTACTTCCTGTTAGATGAAAGAAATGATCATTAAGAAATGATCATTATTGTTGAGAAATCAAAATCTGAAAAAATCTATATCCTCCGCTTTTGATCGCGCAGCTAAATAATAAACAATTAAATTAAAAATTGAAGAAAATCGTCCTTTGACTAAGAATGATTAAATTAAAAAAGAGATAATTCTTGATACAATAAAAAATAATTTTATACAAATAAAAATTGGGAAGAATTACCGATGACTAAAATTTAAATAAAATTGGATCAAAGATTGAAGGCTTGTTCCTCGAAGCAAAGTAATTTTTATGTTTTGCAGAAAGTATATATTACTTACGCGCATTTTTCATATATTCCAATTAATATACCCCATGCTGCTCCAATCAGGCACGAGTCGCCAAAGATTTAAAGGACCTACGCGACCAGAGCGTCTTTGCGTTTTTTATGATGAATGCCCTCTTCGTCCTGATCGTCTTTCTGCTGCAATTGAACAAAGACTTGTTGCACATCAAGTGGCCATTCGGCATCAAGACGAACGTCACGTATGACCATACTACCATGGAGGTAAAACTAGCTCCGTCGGCGCCTCGCATCCTCGATCATGGATTTATCTCGAGCAAAACGTTAACGATAAACTTGTACTCCAATTTGTGCGCGTTAAATTTACGAGAATAAACGCGCAATGAAATTGGATCGTTAACCGAGATAACGAAAGATCGACGGATCGATGGACCGATCGACGGAGCTTTCTTATACTTACTATTCTAATCTTGTGTCGTCTCTTTTTTTCTGTTTCTCTCGCATTTACCACGCGCACGCAACAGGCCCGCATCGCCGCCGATCTTATCGAGCTACGCAACAAGAGCGTGTTCGCGTTTCTAATGTTCAATGCGTTGTTCGTTCTGATCGTATTCTTGCTACAGCTGAACAAGGATCAGCTGCACGTTGTCTGGCCGCTCGGTGTCAAGACCAACATCACCTACGTCGAGGAGACCTCGGAGGTATCCGATGATCAAACATCAGGGGGAAAGGATTAAATCGGTGCCATGGTGGTGTCCTACACACGGTGTCTCGTTAAAATCGCTCTCGATGCGTCTGGATGCTCACCTCTAGAAGTTTTCATTTATTATTATTATTATAAATCTTTCAAATGAGACTTGGCAAAATTATCAAATACTTGATAAGGAAATTAACAAAAATTAATAAAAATAGGAATAATGATAATCAGAGTTTGTTAAAAATTACGACGCTAAAGTTTCCTCGAATCTTTAACGATTCTTTACTTTGAATTTTCAACTATTAGAAATTTAAGTTCTCAGACATTTAATATTCCACAAAATTTCGAAACCAGTTTATCAAATTATCCGAGCACCCGAATGCGTCGGGGGCGAGCAGCACTTCGGTGATGACATTGCAACCGATTCAATATGTACATATGTTTTTATGTCATTAACCCAACTGGGTCGTTCGACAGCACGTGGATGGTCTCTGATTAATATTCTCACGCACAGGTACCTCACCCTCACCCTGGGTCGAATGGAATGGAAATTTATGGCGTGGGAGATGATTTTTAGTGATCCTGACTATATAGGAATAACCAGAGATTAATGTCACAATAACATTCTCCCATTTGATCCTTTTTACCAAAATTAGACAAGATCGATTTATGACATGAAATTAAGCCTTATTAATTTTATTACATAATCGATGTAAAAGTAGAGACGAATGTCGAAAGACCTGTTTCTCGAAAGACTTGAAGCTAATAATTTTTGGGCAAAAAAAACAATTTTTTAATTTTAATCTTCTTATTCTACGTGATACCTAAAAATTATTAGTATTATTATAAAAACTATTATCACGTGAAAATTGTTACTATTATTAAAATCAGTATTTTTCTAATCAAAATTAAAAATTTTTAATTATTAAAACTAATATTATTCTATAATTAAAATTGCTATTAAAAAATTAACTGAATAATACTGAAGAGAATATATCTGTCTCTCGACATGAGAATCTTGGGATCGCGAACTCTCAGATCTGAGGCTGTACAGATTCCTGGAGATCTGTTGATCCTCGGAGAGAGAGAGATTTGCGTCTCTTCTCTCTTTTGTTGTGTCTAACTTTGACCATGCACCATTATTGCCAGCTGTGGCAACGGACGAGCACCACTAACGTACATAACGCGATAATTGCTTTCAGTGTCTTCTCATCGGGAGTTCAACCGAACTCGTATCGAACTCGTTATCTGATAAGCGTGTGTAAATATTTTATGTATGTTTGTTATAAGTGTGTTAATCTTAACACGCACGAAAGTCACCGAATCTTAACATCTAATGACCTATCCTTTTATACTCAATTGTTTTAATTGATGCACATACTCACGAAAGAATGATTATCGATGGCGATCGATCGGATTATAATTCTTTATTGAATGTAACTTGAAATGAAATTTCTATGAATGCGAGAAAATAATTCAAAATATCAAATAATTCAATAACAATTTACATTAACTGATTTTGATCATTTCTATCATTTTTAAATTAAATTAAGTAGACAGAGGTCCACTCTCTTTAGATTTCGGTCGCTATCGCGAGCGTTGCTTCCTAAAATAACATTATGTCGCGTATTGTAACGCATTCTACACACGCCGCGATTTTGCAGGTGCACATCACGAAGGAGTACTTGCAACTCGAGCCGATCGGTCTTGTGTTCGTCTTCTTCTTCGCGCTGATATTGGTCATACAATTCACCGCGATGCTGTTCCACCGATTCGGCACCCTGGCCCACATTCTGGCCAGCACCAGTTTAGACTGTTGCAAGAAGGTGCGCGCATACGTCTCTCTTATAGAATTATACAATACCTATACTATCTTGTCGAATTGTTGTGCAAAATGTTGGTCGTTTTAATCACTTGGACAAATACACGACGGACTTTTTGCTACAACAACTTGATCCGTCTGAGCTGTTTCACGTCAACGCTCAATGATCTTCGCAGACGAAGGATCTCTCCGAGGAAGCCCTGCTGTCAAAACACGCGGTCGACATAGTGAGAGATCTTCAGAGACTAGACGGGATAGAAGGTGACTACGAGGAAGGCAGCGGTAGCGGGCCCGGTAGACGAAAAACGATCAGAAATCTGGAAAAGAGTCGCAGAAAGACGCAGGCGATCAACACGCTCGACGTCGCCTTCAGGCAACGTTTCTTCAGCATGAACGAGAGCGCAGGTAAGGGAGAGACACAAAGTGTAGCCACGTAAGGTCTGCAAAACAAAGATAAAAAAATAGGACAGAAAGGAATTCCGAACGTATAATATTCGATATATCTTTAAAACTAAGTTTACTAAGCGATCGCTTTTCGTAATATCGAACGGAAAATCCCCAGGCCTGTCGAGGAACATGTCGACGCGACGCGAGGCGTTTAAGGCGTTCGAGGGTAGGCGCAACAGCATAATGGCGATGCGCCGGAAGTCGCAGATGCAGACCCTGGGCGCGAACAACATCTACGGCGTGGCGGGCAACCCCCTTGGGATCCAGGGCCGGCCGTCCCGCAGCAGTCAGATTTCTGTCAAGGACGTGTTCGAGGGACACCCGGCTGCAACGTCGGCACTGTCGGCAGCGGGGCACGTGAACGCCGGCTACGAGGGCGACGACAGCCCCGGAAACAGTCTGCGGTTGCAGAATCTCGGTGGCACGCAGGTCACGTGGCGAGAAGCAAACTCCAACGTGTGACTGTGACGTGCGTTTCTCCCAACTCTTTGTTGCGCTTTGCGCGCTAGATTAATGAAGAATTTATTTATCGAAGAGCTCATTTTCGAATCGAATCTCTGTAACAGATGAGGGCTGTTTCGTCGAGATTACGTGAATCTCGACGCGAATCACTGACACTTCTTGGTAAATGCGCTGAAAACACAAGTCAAGGTGGTCAAGTTCTAACTATTCGGGAACGAGTTCTTCAAATCAACAGCTGATCGAGAAAATCCGTGCGGTTTTTAATACAAGTGCCGTTACAACTTGTTTTAATATCTAGGCCGCTTTGTTAATTGTATTTGACAAATATTATTTGTCATGAAATAATTTCTATAAATAGAAAAGAGAAAGAGCCGCACGCGAATTTAGCCAACGAAGCACGATCGCATTCTCTTCCACGTTTTCTTGCACACATTTTTCACACACTTTTTTCCTACTTTTATTTTAACTTTCCGCTCATCATTATTATTCGCACACACATTTTTGATCGCTCGAGAACCATAAAAAAATACATCTTATATCGTAACAATTTTAACTGCGCTTTCTGCATACTTTTCTGCATTTTTCTTCCTTCTTCCAAATCTCGGAAATACAGATTAAAATATATCTCTTTTTTATATTTTATATTATATAGATATAAATGCAGAAAATATATAACGTAACGCAGTTAAAAGAAACGGACCTAATTTTCGTATTGTCACCGCTGGCGCTAGATAAATCGGCGGTGACCGCGATGATTACGCTTACTCGCTCCGTTCTTTTTGCGTATGTGATAAGGCCGATATTTAAAGTAGAAACTCATGTATGGATGCGTAAATGCGTATGTATGTATGTAAATTGCACGTGCATATTTGAGGATTGTATGAAAATTGTATAAGTCTAATGTAAGAGTATATAATAGTAAAAAAACATTAATAAAATAATAGTAACAATAATAATGCTCCAGAATTGCGAAAGATTTTGAATAAACTTTATTCAAACAAAATATTGTATCTTATTGTATATATGTATATATTACCTTTGTAATTATATTCTTCATATTTATTATATTATTATAAATTCATATATCGCATTTATTTACAATAATTTTATATATACAAGGTGTACTAAGACTTACCATGATAATGACATTATCACGACAATCAGGATGATGTAAATTCGTCTTCTTCTTCTGTTAAATAAATGCAAATAAATGGTCCCAATTCTTTACGAGCGAGGTTCGGTCAACGGTCTTCTCAAGGTGTAGAGTGTCCGGTGTGTAGTAAACAGTATAATTCGTCGATTCTCTTTTATTCATCACAAGATAAAAAAGACTATAGGGGTGACATCTGTAAACCGTTTTCAGAACTTTAGTCGACAAGCAAGTAAAGAGCAAGTGGTGGCAATTGGCAATTGGCAATTGGCAAAGTGGTCCGTCAACGGTCGAAGTGCGCGCCTGCGGTCTCGTCGTGGTTACGTTTTACTGATTTATGTCACGACAATCTGCCGATTAATGAAGTTAACCGCGGCGTCGATACGCCCTTTTCTACGTGCCTTCGTAAGTGTCTCACGATCCGTCGTCAACATTTCGAGGGAACCTCGGATCATGCATTATGCTTACGCATCGCATCGCGTTTACGTCAGACCGCCACCATATGCGCTACTAACCTTAATTGTCGTAAAATAAACTCGTAGGATAGGTCAGAGTGCCAATGGTGGGAAATTTGAAATGAAAGGTCGCTTGTATGTATTAACGTATGTATGTTATGTGTTATGTGCATACATTTTACATATATTTTATATTAATTTGCAATCTTATCTATTAACTTACAATATTAAACCCAATAAAATATACTAATCAATATGTACTAATCCTATATGAAAATTATATACTGAAAATACTTTTGTTTAAATTATTTCAAGTCCATAGCGCCCGAACATCGTGTTGACATGATCGATTCCACCCTGAAGCCCGAAGTCGTGCTTTCGGAGAGCAGTCGTAAGGCTTGCATCGAAAAATTCAAGTCCATCCGGGTGCCAAAGGCGAGCAACGTGGCAGAAGCAGCCGTTTTGGTCCCGTTATGTTTATATAAAGGAGAACTCGGTTTCTTATATATGCTGCGGTCCATGAGGGTCACATCCAATCCAGGACAAGTCAGTTATTTATATTCTTACAATTAGTATCTGTAAATATCTTAAAAAAAGTTATGTGAACAAATGTATATTTTAAGTTAATAAATTTTTGCTCTCTTCTTAAGGATATCTGTTCTAGGTATCTTTCCCGGGTGGCATGCGCGACGAGACTGACGTCGATCTACGGGAAACCGCGTTGCGAGAAACCTGGGAGGAGCTCAAGATCCCTAAGGAGAAGGTCGACGTGTGGACCGCGGGAAATCTCATCGGCAAGGGCAACGTTAACGTAATGCCGGTTCTAGCTTATGTCGGCGAGGTAGTGCCGGAAAAGCTGGAGATCAATCATGACGAGGTGGAAGAAGCGTTCGTAGTTAGTTTGCAGAAATTGTGCGATCCTGAGCTAATTCATTTTACGAGTTTCCGCCATCCAGTTATGACCCTGCCGTGTTATCTGGGTGGAAAGCACCGTGTCTGGGGATTTACCGGCGCTATCACTCACATGGCACTCGAATGCTTGGTGCCGCAGGTCTACAAATACAAGTTCTTTTCAGTACGACCGATAATAACGAATGATTCTAGCGAGACGGAATCGAATTACTTTGATTATAACGCGACGCATTCGAAGATATAAAGGATAGATTAGAGTAAAAAGAGAGCAACAGAATTTTAATGAATTCAAATTTTGATGCTGATAGGTTTCCATGTTCATATATGTAATATGGTCTAAATTATCGGTAACTGGAAAATCAGAAATATTTTTTTATTATATTGAAAATTGAATTTATTAAAATTTCGCTCGATTTTAAATTTTGTGTATAAATTTTTGAATGTCAAAATTTAGTTTGAAATTGATCATTCAATTCTAATTCCATAACTTTGGAATGGAATTGAATTTAGATATTTTCTATGACATACTCAAAACTTGTTACAGATTTTGATCTGTGATTTTAGCGGTTATGGTTATTTAGCGTAATATATATTAATATATGATATTTAAATAACATCGTGTTTATAACTTTGTACAAAATTAAATTGAATAAAAATGCTTAATCGAATGCAAATTGACTTTATAAACTTTATATTTTAGTATATTCATAGCTCAAGTGCATAAAGAAGAATTGTCAGCTGATTGCGTGGAATTATATTTAGTCATTTTTTTTTCTTTGACAAAAAATTGTCTTCTATTTTAATAAATACTTAATATCATCATATATAGAAGAAACAATCAATAACCATTGGAGTAACTTGAGCAATTCTTCAAGACGTATACAAATTCCAAATCTAATGTGCGATATCCAATAGGAAGAGATTTGTTTATTAAAACAAAAATATCACTAATTACAGTCTCTAGAAAACGCACTTTTCTCTCTCTATTGCAATAAAAGTCTATAACATCAAATTTCTACAAATATGAATATGGATTTCGCGCGCACCGGATATGATGTTCGTCATAATAAGCCCAATGGATTGAATGGATATTTTCGGAACAACAAATCATCGAATCGTCATTGTCATCGTCTTGTAACAAAACTGAAAACCGATACTGATTCGTTGGATCCAATGGTAGTAACCAATCACGTTCGTTTACGCTTTCGATTATACGTACGCACTACTCTTGTCTCTGCAGTCAATGACGAGGACAGATGCGCGTCGTTTCCGGCGGATTACGGGATTACTATTACTCGTAAAATCCGCGAAACGCGGCGACGACGGCGTCTGTTCTCTCCATGGTTCTCTCGTAACTGCTCGTGACGGCGAGTATACTCGATTTGATCGTGAAAGGAAAATCCGGAGGCATCATCGAGCGTTACCACATCGAAAACTTGATCGAGGTAAAGAGAATATCCTTGGAAGTCGTCCGCTTTCATAGCCAACCTCATTTTCGTGCTTAACGATTCCTTTCGACTTAATTTCGGCGTATGAACGACGGGCCGTGTCGTGCGTGTCGTGTTGAATTTACATATATACGCATCTCGTTGCAGAGCATGGACTCTCGGAGACGTTTGTCGAGATTATAAGCCCTCCGTTAATTCATCATCATCATCACTCGGTTGAGAAATCGACGAAGGAATAGAAAAAGCCGACAATCTAGCTAGCCAAGATGTATCTGTACAATTTGACCCTCCAACGTGCCACGGGCATCACGCACGCGGTGCACGGCAATTTCTCCGGCAGTAAGATGCAGGAGATTCTCGTCTCCCGCGGCAAATCGTTAGAGCTGCTCCGACCGGATCCGAATACAGGAAAAGTCCATACGCTGCTGACCGTAGAAGTTTTCGGCATCATTCGATCCCTCATGGCATTTAGATTGACCGGCGGAACGAAGGATTACATTGTCGTCGGATCAGATTCTGGGCGTATAGTAATATTGGAGTACATTCCTGCTAAGAACAGCTTTGAAAAGGTACATCAGGAGACTTTTGGCAAGAGTGGATGTAGGCGCATCGTTCCTGGCCAATATCTTGCTATCGATCCGAAAGGAAGAGCGGTTATGATAGGTATATATATTTTTATCTCACATTTTTGCCTTCGGCAGTTTTATGGAACAATTTATATTGTTATTCTTGTTGTTAAATACCTCCATGTGATTATTCTTTCCGTGTTTCAACTGAATAACATTGATTACATCTTTATTATTATTATGATGGTATTTTATTGATAACACAATTAATACAATTAATTACTTTGATGTGAATCTAATGTTATATTTTGTTTGTTATATTTACTGTTGTAGGTGCTATTGAAAAGCAGAAACTTGTGTACATTCTCAACAGAGACGCTGAGGCCCGTCTTACAATCTCTTCTCCATTGGAAGCTCATAAGAGCAACACTCTGGTGTATCATACTGTTGGCGTCGACGTTGGTTTTGAGAATCCTATGTTTGCGTGTTTAGAGATCGATTACGAGGTAAACTTGTGTAATTTTTGTATCACTTTTTTAATAACAGATATTGTTGATAGTATCACATGATTATTATTCCGTGTTTCAACTGATTAGCATTGATTACATCTATTCGTTGTTATGATATACTTATACGATCATATTTGCAGTATTATATTCATATAAAGCGTGTATATTTAATATCTCTTGCAAAAATGTTAATTCAGGAAGCTGACAGCGATCCCACGGGCGACGCGGCAGTGAAAACGCAGCAAACGCTTACCCTATATGAGCTTGATCTCGGTCTAAATCACGTAGTACGGAAGTACAGTGAGCCATTGGAGGAACACGCTAACTTCCTTGTGTCTGTGCCCGGTGGCAACGATGGTCCAAGCGGCGTACTCATCTGTTCCGAAAACTATCTCACGTACAAGAACCTCGGGGATCAGCACGACATACGTTGTCCGATTCCACGACGCCGTAACGACTTGGACGATCCTGAGAGAGGAATGATATTCGTGTGCTCGGCCACGCACAAGACGAAGAGCATGTTCTTCTTTTTGGCGCAGACAGAGCAGGGTGATATTTTCAAAATTACCCTCGAGACGGACGAGGACATGGTCACCGAAATTAAGCTGAAATACTTCGACACGGTACCGGTAGCTGCGAGTATGTGCGTCCTGAAAACGGGATTCCTGTTCGTCGCCTCGGAATTTGGCAACCAGTTAGTACTATAGACCACATGACTAATGCGTTCGAATTACTGCAAACAGCGCAATTGCATTGTTCTTTTTTAGTTACCTGTATCAAATAGCGCATCTCGGAGACGACGACGACGAGCCCGAGTTTAGTTCGGCAATGCCACTGGAAGAAGGTGACACTTTCTTCTTCGCCCCTCGACCGCTTCGAAATCTAGTGCTAGTCGACGAGATGGACAGTCTCTCGCCCATAATGGCTTGTCAGGTGATATATCTATTTTATAAGATACAAGTTTCTTATTCTCGACTATGCCGCACGTCAAGTAGGTAGGAGACGTTACTCGTGCGTCTCTTTCCTGTGGGATACTGTGCAATAACAGAATTCTCTTCGTCGCCTTTGGTTTGTTATTGCAAATTGAAGTGAATACTTGGAGAGACAAGCGTACACTTGTAATCACGATATTTTTCTTTTCTCACGTGTCTCTTGCAGAAAATATGAGAAGCTTTATGAGAGATTTTGACTGTATAGGTAGCAGATCTGGCGAACGAAGATACACCGCAATTGTATATCGCTTGCGGACGAGGACCGCGATCCACGTTACGAGTGTTACGCCATGGTCTCGAAGTTTCCGAGATGGCCGTGAGCGAGCTGCCTGGTAATCCAAATGCTGTATGGACTGTGAAGAGAAGAATCGATGGTTAGTCAAATGATATTTCTACATAACAATTGTCTGCATGTTTCCACTTGAATTGCTTAATCGACAGTTGATAAGTTTTAGCTATCATTTCATTGAGAATTTACTTTCCACATGTCTTGTCTATCTCTATCCTTTTTAAAATCTCTATCCTTTTTAAAATCTTTTTTACGTCAAAGCGACGAGGACTGAAGTATTCTATTCAGTCAGCATTACAAGTATCAGATACTTCTATGTTTCTTCCATTCTCTATTTGCGAAAGTGGATCGTAAGTGGCTCAATAGCATAATTCGAACAGATTTGCGTAAAGCTTTGGGGTAAGAACATTAGTACTTAATATAACTTGGAAAAGAAAATTGTAGTTTTGCTTTAAAAAGACAAACGGCATCGGTTTTATAAAACGATATTAATGAACCTGGTGGCTTGATACACTCTTATCAAACACCAGTTCTCTCTTTCAGGATGCCAGCGCGCTATTGGTTGACCCACAGAACTCTGAATGACCGAAAGGTAAGGAACTTCGGCGCGAAATTGGCACGAGTAAGAGTCGATTCGTTCGACAAAAAAAATTTTAAAAAAGTAGGCGAAAGCCCGTTGACTCTTTCTGTGCCGCACGAGAGCGTGCGCAGTCGAATGATCGAGGACACCTATATTATATCTCTCTGTGCAAATTCAAATATTCGATTCGGCGACGCATTTTCCTACGTATTGAGGATGAGCTTTGTAATTTTGATTGCAGAGGAATATGATGCATACATCATAGTGTCCTTCGTGAACGCCACACTCGTACTCAGTATCGGCGAGACTGTCGAGGAAGTAACGGACTCGGGTTTTCTCGGTACAACACCGACCTTGAGTTGCTCCGCTTTGGGCGAGGACGCATTGGTGCAGGTACATTACACATGGAAATTATATTGTATGGTATTCCGTGGACCCCATGCGTGAACCATACATCCCATGTATTAAATTTGAGAGTAATGTAAAATTAAAGTAAGTAAAATTTGATTCGATCATTAAAACATTTTTAAATTGACTTTAGGTTAAATTATAAATAACAATCTCAATTAATAGATTGTCTGATCAAAATAATCATGGTTTTTTTAAATTCATATTTTTGGGACAATGGTATATGCATGGGATTGTAGAATTTTTCTCTCGATTGCACTCGGTATCTCCGGCACCTGGTTGACCACGTGCCGGTCGCAAAAAAGTGCTAAAATATTCGGGCTCACGCATCGTTGGAACGTTCTGGATTTAGTCTAAACTTTCCTGGTATTACAGGCCCAACAATCGTACTACAGAAATCTTTTAATTTTTACAATGATACATAATCCAATATATTTTGTTTTATTATTATTAAGTATATGACACGTGAAATATATAATTTAATCATCTGAAATCTCAAACGTCTTTCAGGTATATCCTGACGGTATACGTCACATCCGAGCAGATAAGCGTGTCAACGAATGGAAGGCACCCGGCAAGAAGACCATCGTGAAATGCGCGGTCAATCAACGTCAAGTTGTGATTGCCCTCACTGGAGGGGAACTAGTCTACTTCGAGATGGATCCTGTATGTATTTGCAATAATTCTTAACGCTTCCGCGATTATCCCAACGATCGCATTATTTGTTCTCTCTGAGGTGTCTGATTCTTGTTCTCAGAGAAGTAGAGGATGCGAAGAGCATACTACTCATTTCATCTTGCATGACCAACCTAACTGAGCCTATTGCTTAGTGGTTGGAACTGATGGAGAGTGAACAAGACATCGCAAAATTTTTCGTCAGTAATGGCTTTCTATTAATCCACGTATCTTTTCAGACCGGACAATTGAACGAGTATACGGAAAGGAAAAAGATGCCCTCGGAAGTAATGTGCATGGCCCTTGGAAACGTGGCAGTGGGCGAGCAACGCTCGTGGTTCCTGGCTGTCGGTCTACAGGACAATACCGTGAGGATAATATCGTTGGATCCCTCGGACTGTCTAGCGCCAAGAAGCATGCAGGCATTACCAGCAGCTGCGGAAAGTTTATGCATCGTGGAAATGGGCGCCAAGGAGGCGGATAATTCCGAGGATGCAGCGCCACAGCAATCCAGTTTGTACCTGAATATAGGTAAATTATATCTCCAAACTTGCATCTATATTTTTGCTCGTAGTTTTCATTTCTAAAAAAATTGTGTTAAATCGTCTTTAATACGTGTTGTATGTTACTATTAATTCCAGGTTTGCAAAATGGAGTGCTACTCAGAACTGTGTTGGATCCGATTTCCGGCGATCTCGCAGACACGAGAACTCGCTACCTAGGCTCTCGTCCCGTTAAACTCTTCAGAATACGAATGCAAGGAAATCAGGCGGTACTGGCGATGAGCAGCCGATCCTGGTTGAGTTACTACCATCAGAATCGTTTTCATCTAACGCCTCTATCGTATGAGAGTCTTGAATTCGCGTCGGGGTTCAGTTCCGAGCAGTGTCCAGAGGGTATTGTCGCCATATCGACGAACACATTGAGGATCTTGGCTCTCGAAAAACTTGGCGCCGTGTTCAATCAAGTGAGCTTCCCGTTGGAATACACGCCGAGGAAGTTCGCGATTCATCCTGATTCCGCGCATCTAGTGGTCATTGAGACTGAACACAACGCTTACACAGAAGAGACTAAGCAACAGAGAAGACTGCAGATGGCAGAGGAGATGCAAGAGGCGGCCGGTGCCGAAGAAGCGGCCGTCGCTCGGGAATTGGCAGAGGCATTTCTGTCGGAAGAACCAAACGAGGCGGTTTTCGGTGCTCCGCGGGCAGGCCCGGGACTGTGGGCCTCTATGCTGAGAATAATGGCACCAACTACCGGGCAAACGTTCGAAGTTCATCGTTTCGAACAAAACCTAGCTGCGTTATGGTAAGCAAAAAAAAAAGAACAATCAAGCTTGATCAAAATCATAGATGTCCAATGTTATAAATGTTGTTCCTTTACAGCCTTTGCCTCGTGAAGTTCGCCAATCAAGGTGAGCAGCTGTTTCTCATCGTTGGAGTCGCGAAAGAATTTCAATTGAATCCTAGAGTTAGCAATGGCGGTTTTCTTTATACGTACAAGTAAGATATCTCACTTTATTCCTAGTGTTCTCTCTGATATTTTTATACTAAAATGATGATTATCAATTTGGATGTCTGTATTTTAATGATGTAGTCCTGCAGTGCTGATTTTTATAGCAACTTTCAACGAACATGATATTTTTCGTGACGAAATAATCAAAAGTGATTGCTTTATGTTCCAGAGTAAATGCGGAGTGTACCAGTATCGAGCTACTGCACAAATCTCCATTAGATGAGGTACCATTGGCCATTTGTCCGTATCAAGGTCGAGTACTGGTCGGCGTGGGTAGGATGTTACGGCTTTACGACATGGGTAAAAAGAAATTATTGCGTAAGTGCGAGAACAAGCATATACCAAACGCTGTCGTATCGATCAACGCGATTGGTCAACGGATCTACGTCAGCGACGTGCAGGAATCGGTGTACGCTGTGAGGTACAAGCGCCAGGAGAATCAGTTAATCGTTTTTGCGGATGACACGCACCCCAGGTGGATCACGACGACGTGCGTGTTGGATTACGATACCGTCGCCACTGCCGATAAATTCGGAAACATAGCTGTGGTGAGTTCTTACCGTGGTCGCCTTATTTTTATTAGCAATGTGCAACGCGTTTGTATAACAATTATATACGATTTATTATATTCTTGTCTTTCCTCTTTTCAGATACGATTGGCGACTGGCATTAATGACGACGTAGACGAAGATCCTACCGGAAACAAGGCTCTCTGGGACCGAGGATTACTGAATGGCGCGAGCCAGAAAGCGGACACAGTGGCGTGTTTCCACGTCGGCGAGACGGTAATGTCGTTGCAGAAGGCAACTCTCATACCGGGCGGCTCTGAGAGTCTGGTGTACACAACCCTAAGCGGAACGGTAGGTGTGCTCGTACCGTTCACAAGCCACGAGGATCACGATTTCTTCCAGCATCTGGAGATGCACATGCGATCCGAGCATCCTCCTCTATGCGGCAGAGATCATCTGTCCTTCCGGTCGTATTATTACCCTGTAAAAAATGTCATCGACGGCGATCTCTGCGAACAATTCAACTCGATCGAGCCTGCTAAACAGAAGAGCATCTCCGGCGATCTCGAGAGAACGCCATCCGAGGTGTCGAAGAAGTTGGAGGACATACGTACGCGTTACGCTTTCTAAATTTTTCAGACGCGAGGACCATGTCCTTCGACGTACTGTTTTTTCAACTCTAGAACTCTGATGTTTTTAATATATAAATGATCTTGAAAAAATCCGCGATGGATGCTATTAATTTTTTTTATTAATCAATCTTTCTTTTTGCATATTATTGGATCAATGTAATACATCTTTTCCGTCGATTTGATCGTGCAAACTAAATTCTGTTATAGGTACATGATGATTGCGTATAAAAGTTCAAAACTGTGTAAAAATTCGAGATTTTTTTTATACGTGTGATAGCTTTATATTATATAGACATAAACATAACTTTTAGAATATGTATATGTTAACATCGAGATGTAATGTATATTCTCAATTTCTCTTAAACAAATTGTCAATAATGGGAAAAAAAGTAACAGTATTTTAATAGCTTTAGAGACTCGTGTAAGCTTTTTGTATTTCAGTAACAATTATAAATCACTACGAAAATCACGAAACGTTGACTCATAAAAGTGTGAAAGTTATCGGATTTGGCTCTTACGTTATAAATAGATTTTAATTATATTTATACCACGAGTGTAGATATATAAATGTAATGACGTTGTTCCACCACTTATATATACCGAACTAACGCATTGCCATTCGAATCAGCGATTAAGCAATTAATTTCCGTTCATTGTGGTCTTGCAAATTGCACATTAAATCACCTACCAAATCTAACATCAATTCATCACCTAATATTGATTTGTATATCCATCCTCTGAATATCTAAGCATGAATATCTTTGAATATATTTCTTAAAGGAGAAATGCTCACCGTCTTTCTTTCTATTCTTCAAGAGACAATATCTCGCTATCTCTCTCCAAGTATACTTCATATACTTGTAAATTTTTATATTGTGTATGTATATATGTTTTTTAAGTTTATTGCTCCTAAAACGGGAGTTGCCATCATTTCATGCATTTTCAGTCAAAATATTTTTTTAACTCTTTAATAATCTCCTGTAAACCATGAGATCGAAACTTGAGATCTATCGGCTACGAATCGACCATTCCTCCACAGAGTCACGGGGTGTTCGCCTAATGTTTTAAAGTAAATTTTCCTATTCGATTTATGAGCATTTTCTCGATGGCGGATTTTTAACGACCATCAGGAATTGCCCCGCTATTACATGGTGCAACAGTTTCTGAAAAAGTAGATCTTATCCTCGTCAACGAGTCCACTTCATTCCGACTGAAACTTAAAACTCGTTTTTAGTTTCGTTATATTCGCATCAAATTTTTACGGGAAAGAGATATAAGTTACATATTCAATCTTCATTGGATAAAACGGGCTTGGTATGCCACGCCTAGAGAGACCTTTCCTTTCCCATATTTTTCAAAGGATGAGAATTATGAGAGATAAAATCAGAAACCTTATCTGCAATATGTTATACATCTAATAATGAAAGTATATGTTTTCAGTACATTTGAATATAAAATATAAAGCAATTCAAGGAAGGATCAAACGACGAGAGATTTCGAGCTATTTTAAAAATTCATATAAATTTTATATGAATTAAAATTAAAATCACGGAACATTAATATCAGGTCGAATTATTAAGATTGCCATGGATTGAACGAAGTCACATTTTCCCAAAGGAGCAAGACTTCGATTTGCAGGGTCTGCAAATAGATTTTGCTATTTAAGGATATCTAAATACTTGAATTAGAACAGTGGAGCGATGAATCTATCTACGTTATGCGCCGTTATGGCATAACTAGGTGAGCATGCATCCCGGCGGTGCATTCATCACTCAATTGCATCTCCCTCCAGTCCCTCCTCTTCTCTTCCCGATACTCATGCATGCACATGATTACTCACACGTACGCGCACACATACAGTCTCCTCAAAACATTCTATAACTTAATGCATGAGTGCACTGCACACCGGCGCGAAATTTGGGAAAAACCAATGGAAAATTTTACTATTCTATTCTATTGTTATTTAATACTTGTAATTACTTAACACACGCGCATTATTCGGCAAAAATAATGTCATGTTTCTCGGAAACGAGAAAATAACAGAATTTAGGTAGGATACAGCGGGTACACCCGAAATAGCAAAACGCCCGTCATATTTACGTAAACTCGTAACGAGTGTTTGCGTTTGCGTTTGCGCAAATAACGTGTAAAGATGCAGTCGCAAAATGGTCAGTAAAAATATTGAATTTATTTCAGGCAACGGTTTATTTAACGTTCGTTATTTTTGGCCAGAAAACTCCGGGTGTAATCACTAATCAAGTTGTAAATAGTTGGCATATTATTGATGGAAGCAAATGTACATATTTTGACTGCAAACACATCTTTGCCGCAAAAGCACCGTTATATAAATATGAATCCTAGACGCTAGACGGAACTAGCGGATTCATGTTTACGCAATGTTTGTGGCAACAATACATAAATTTATCTTTAGCGTTTGCATAATTTTGATGCAGTATGCACCCTTACGTTTCGCGTGCGTTGGGCACGCACAAGTAGCTATTTCACTTAACATTTCAAAATCTAAATTTATGTGAATTTTATGTCATTTCCTGTAACAATTATTTAATTACTAATTGAGATATATATCTTTCGATACCTATATATGGAAAATCATCAGAATTATTAGATTAGAAGAACATATTTTACCGTATATTCGACGAAAGGTTACGTGAATTAAAATCGATTCAAACTTTGCGCCCATTAAAATATTTCTTTTATCTTTCGCACATTGCATGTTTATCTAGTTTCAAGAAGCTAGCCCTACAAACTTGAAATCGTAACTCATTTCAACTTGATTCACAACCTGGATCACCCTGGATCATTGCCCTAATACAGTACGAAACAAGTATTTATCGGGAGCATATGCGGGAAATGCATACACGCTTCGGTACGATACACGCATAAATTCATGCGTTATGTACAGTTTACATATTATATTGATGGTAACAATTTACACATTGCAATTTACATATCTTTGCCGTAAAAGTACTATAAGTATGAATCCTAGACCGAACTATAATTCATGTTTACGCAATGTTTGTGGCAATAACAAAATACAAGAATTGTTTTCAGCAACACGGTTTGCATAATGTTTTGCACACTCACGTTTTGCTATCTGGATAACTTTGTACAAATATAAAATGTATTTGTCGCTCGGGAGAAACATGACAAATAATATCGTCAATATCGATACTAACGCGAAATAAATATATTATGTGTACAATAACAGTAATAACATATATGCGTAATTCCGGCACAATTTTTCGCGTCACGCTCCCGGATTTTCTTCCGTGCAAAAGTGGATTAGCTCGCTGCCTCGACACGCGAGATATCCCCGTCTAATTATAGGTACGCGGCTGTTTACCGCACCCTCGCGCGTTCACGCCGCTATCGGATTTACCCCGTGACCGCGTTTCGCGGGAATTAGATATTCTTAATTGGCACGTGCGGCGACGTGCATCGCGCGGACGATGAACCGCTTTGTAATAAGCGGAGATGATAATGAGCGCGACGCGCGAGATCGATAACCGCTTGGAGGAAGAAAAGGAACGCCGAGTGGCGACCGCTCGAGTACCGTTGATGCTGCAGATAACGCGATAAAAGAGTGTTATCAACGGTCTCTTCAGAAAGGGAGAGAGAGAGAAAGATAGAAGAAGAGGAAAACAGAGAAAGAGATGTGCAGAAAAGGGTGTGCGATATCCGAGTTCGATATCTCCGTCGCCTCGTCAGGACTCGGGATGAGGCGCGAGCGAGGAGGCTGTGCCGGCGCGATGCACGCCCCGGTGGCCGCACATATGTCATGTATATGTATTAGGAGCAACGAAACGTTGTCGAGCGGCGATAACGACGACGTCCTCGACACGCTTCGTCTCGGCGATACGGGTGTACGCGTCTCTCCGCAGGCTCCGAGCTCCGAGCTCCGAGAAGCTCGAGAACATCGGGGAGACCTCGAGAGTCGGCCAGTCGGGGGGATGGTTGCGGATTGCGGTGCACCCCGTGCACTCTATACCATACCGCGTTTATACAGGATGTTCCACCTATCTCGAGCTCATTTCAAGTTATATCCGCTTCCTCTATGTGTGTCATCGCGGGGAAATGTACGAGGAAAAAATTATATTATATAATAGGAAGGTCAAGATTGTGTAATGTATAACTTTTACATGCATAATGTTTCTTCTTTGCTTTCGACTGTCAAGCTGCGAAAACGAAAAAAGACAAAAAACGAAGCGAAATTATCGCCATTTTTTTTTTCATCTAGACTAGAAAGCGCCAAGCTCTTCGATTTTTCTTTCCATTCAAAAATAAATTTGGATTTTTAAACTTAACATAGAATTTGATAGAGAAACAATGAGAAAGAGAGAGAGAGAGAGAGAGAGAAACGAGACAGAGAGACAGACAAAGAAAGAGAGTGAAAGAGAGACATAGAATAACTGCCCCCCTTTGCACCAATCAATATAACACGGCGTATTGTTCTCTGTTTAAAAGCTCATATGGATGATCGATTCAAGATAATTTTGACAATCATAATATCCGTCTCTTTGAACAAAATAATTTCACGGAAGATACCGAGAGAACCAAGCTAACAATAAGTGGAACGCTCTATATACCGACGTCAAGAGTCTCGACAGTTGACGATCTCGTGGACAGCAGGGTGAAAAGAGAGACGGCAGCGGCGAAATCCACCTACCCGTGTAAGTACATACATACATATATGTATATGTAGACTGTAGATAAATTTCCATGTTAACATCTCTGCAATAAAAATCAATTGTCGTCATCGTGATACCAATGCACTCTGAAAAATTTATATAAAAATCTTTAGTTTTAGTATATCCACCTTTCGATAAAAGTTTCAATTAAAAGGATATAAATAATTATTACTATAAAACGTACGCTTGAAAAAAATCTATATTATTCCAATTAGATATGTTATAACGTTTCTCTCTATATACACTTGACACCTGTCAGTATATGTATATGCGTGTAAAAGATTATATACGTATATAAAATATACATATTCATCTGTGTGTGCTGAAAATAAATACTAATGTTTTCCATTTCCGCTCGAAGATCGGTTACCCATTCCAAACAATCGGGGGCGGGGGGACGCGATTCGAGACTCCTGATAAGGGGTATTTATGTAAATTCAGTTTGTTACATCATATATCATTATGGATTCGATCGGAAGCGGGAATAGCATATTTTCCTTGAGACACGATCAATGACGCTTAACTGAACCCGGAGGGCGGTTACTAGGGCACAAAAATTCCGATAAGTGAAATCCGAGGAAATGCTGCCAGCGAAATCACAATTTGTGGACAGCGAGTCGCGTCGTCCCGTAACTCTCGCGGATACATTCACCCATAAATCTACATTTTTCAAGTATCGAGAGGTCCTGTTTTATCTTTTACCAGCGCGAGGAGCAGCTAGCTCCTCGTCGGATCGTATTAATTTTACAATCGTGCGGTCCCAATTGATAGATCCACAGGGAGCCGCGTAGATCCGGCGCAGCAGTTTCCTTCCTCTTCCTCTTTCCTGGCGTTTCGGCCGTCGGCGCCGTCGACTTCGGGGTTTAGGGCGTTATGGACAGAGACGGGGAAAACGAGAGGGAGAGGACGGGGATGGCGATGAGGATGGGGATGAGGAGAGAGCGAGAGGCCGATCGATGCATTGAGGCGCCTAGTGGCCAGGCAGGCAAGGCACCAGGCTCTCTCCGCGCGAGCACGGACGGAGAGCTCAGCCCCCGAGCCCCCGTTCTGTTCACCCCTGCCCCAGTATACATGGCCTGCAGCGGCGCGGGCGGCGCGCGACGCGGCTGGCTTCCCTCTGGGGAAGGTACATCGGTACATGGTAGCGTGCAGTTGCGCATCGACCTCCGGGGCGTGCACGGCGAGTAGCGGGTGGCGGCACTCCTCGTGAGTGCAACATCAACGACGACGGCTCACGGCGGTAGCGGTGGCGCGTAGGCGGGGTCCCCGTCGTCGCACTCTCTTCTCCGGGAGGCTGACCCGTGGTCGTCGTCGTTCACTGTCGAGCCGTCGGGGATGTCGTTGTTGGTACCAACGATCACTGCCGATCGCGATTCGTAACTTTAGTCCTCTTCTCTTTCCCGTTATTCCCGTTCGTCTCGTCGTCTCGAGCCATCAGTCATGCTGTCATCATTGTCCAAAGCCAACATCCGAATCGCAACGTCGGAATTGTCCCTGTGATATGCTCGTTTCGCTGGCGAACTATTATGGTAAATCAAATTTGGCTCGTCCTGCTGTTGATTAGATCGTATGTCAGTAATTGTATATGACATTTATGACGAATAAAACGCTGAGTAGAATTGAATTGGCGCGATCGTGCGCGAATGTTTAAAACACTCGTCGAAACAGGTGTTTACGATGCGGCGCGGTCGCGATGCACATTTTACCTCTGACTCTGACCGATCGATTTAAATCTCCGAGCCCGCTTGAGACGTGGGCTGACACTAATACGATTAGCCCGTGGTCCGCGGAATAGGATACTCGCATATTGTCGTGTTATATATCGTTAAGAATTGTTAGAAGAAGTTGCTAAAATCACGATTGAACGGTTCTTGAAATTCCGCGATAATCATTACAAATATCAAACATAAATAAAATAGATAAACCCCTTCAAAGATGTATATATCACAAATTGGTTTTTCGCTGAGCAGGAGATAGCTGATGCCGGAGGAGGATCCGACAACAATAACAGACAACAGTATTTTCAATCACCGCATCGTATCGGTATCGTCTCACTGTTGTTGTTGCTGCTGCTGCTGCTGATCTCTGACGCGTCGAACGGCGGCGGCGTCGGGAGCGGCACGGCCGCCGGGGGCGGAAGCGGAGGCGGGGGTAGTAGCAGTAGCAGTATCAGTAGCAGTGGCAGTGTCAGCATCATCGGCAGTGGCGTTGGTGATGGCACTTGCGGGTTGGCCGAGTTGACGTGTCGGGACGGCCGCTGCGTGCCGATCGACGCTTACTGCAACGGTGAAGATGATTGCGGCGATGGCAGCGACGAGCCGACGTTGTGCACGCCGTGCAATCGCACGTACCACGGTCGCGAAGGGCACACGTACAAGCTGGACCTGCCGAGGCCCGCTGAGGAACGTCTGCCGTTCCTCTGCCACTTGACGTTTACCGCCGCCGGTCAGGGTTACGGCGAGCTGGTCCAACTGCTGTGGGACGCGTTCAGCGTCGGCCGCGTCGACGCGAATGCCGACAACTACTTCACCAGCTGCCCCGAGGGCTCACTTCAGCTCGCCGAGCTCGGTAGGCACTTCACCGGCGGCTCGTGGTGTGGGGTCAGCGAGGGTCGCGCGTCCTACTACAGGTACTCTCTCTCTCCCGAGCTCATTCTTATAATAAGTGCACGTCGTTTACACCCGCAATTGCGCGAATCTTCACCTTTTCCCTGGCTAAATTCAGTTCTGCGAATTGTAAGGGCTTCTCTTATTATCATGATTAATAAGTAGTAATTATCATTAATAATGATTTATTATTAATGCAGCGAAACCAGTACGGTCACTGCCTCTATACGGCTGTTCCATGCACCATCCGCGGTGCCGTTCGAGTTTCGTCTCCGTTACCGCTTTGTCTCGCGCAACGAGGCGGTCGCCCGACTGGGCAAACCGGAACTGCCAATCGAGCGGGGCTCCCCGGTGCCGGGCACCTACTGCTCCCGCAACTTTTACGAATGTCACCTGAAGCAGTGCCGGTTGCAGAGTCCAAACTATCCGGGCGAGTATCCGCGAAACGCAAGCTGCCTGATCACCGTGCGCCAGAAAGAGGTACCTACGTGCAAGCACGCCATGATATCCGTCAAGAGCACGCTTGCCGGTCCGGTCGGTCTCAGCGCTACCGTCAACACGAGCCTCAGCGTCTGGCAGGACTGTTCCCCCGAGAGGGACCGTTTGATCTTCCGCGACGGGGCGCGAACGGAGGACCCGGTTCTCCTGGTATACTGCGGTGGCCCGCTACCGCAGGTGACCGCGCGCGGACCCGCCATGCAGGTGGAATTCCGCAGCTCGCCAGTCGCGATACCGCTGGGCGCGTCGTCGCTGCGACTGGAGCTTGAGTTACGCGTTATCTACGTCGACTCGGACGGGTTGGATTATGCCAAAGGCCCGCACGGCTGCAACTTTTTCGTGAATGGCACCGGCGTCGGCGGCAAGCGGAGTGGCACGATACGCGCACCTTTACACGCGCTACCACCCGGTTCTAGCTGCACGTGGAACATCAAGGGCGCAACCGGCGACCGCGTATGGATATACTTCTCGTCATATTCGCAACGCGATCTCACCGGCAACGGCGAGAACAACGCAAGCGCCGGTCAAGTGACGCCAGATATCTCCGCGGCGTCGGTATGCGCGGTTAAACTCGTCTTCTGGGACGGCGCGCAAAATACGGGCCAGCCAATGGCCACGCTGTGCGACGACACGCCCAAGCTGTGCGCCCATGCGGCTCTTCGTAATGTCACCAGGAGCACGAGGCCGTGTACCAAAGATGAGAGTTACCTGACGACCGCGCCGAGCCTGACCCTGAGTATGGAAACTGTTCTGGGTACCGCTCTCCATCCGATTAACTTCCACGTGAGTATACGGGATGTTGCATCTATATCTTGACCACCCAAAATTTTCCCATTTGCTTTGGTGATTCAATTCAATTGTATATATTGTATTTTTCTTTGTAAGAGAAAAGAGAGCTTTCCTTGGCCCAAATTTAAATAAAATTATTTACTTACAATTAGTTTCCGTTCTCGTTCCAGGCGCGATACGAGTTCATCTCCACTGTTCAGACCGGCGAACCCTGGGGCGATGGTATCTGCAGCCGAGTATGGCGTAAGGTGCACACTGGCGAAGTGATGTCACCGCGCGACGTACGTCTATTCGGGCGAGGTGGTGCCACCAAGCTGGATTGCAGGTAGAGAGTGTAGAGACGGAATCAAATTTCTCGCAAGTAACGATCGATTTAGTCGTTAGAAAAACAAAGAAAGACTTGTAAGCAAACGCAAGTCCAAAATTTCAGCGTTGTAATATCTTTTTGCCTTACTTGTGGATACTGGGTTTGTTGGATTGAGAAATCCATAAATATATATGTATCTCGATACCATGCCCGATCTGTGCAGATATCGCGTGGAAGCTGGTAGTGGGGAACGAGTCCGTTTGACGTTGCATAACGTCAGTCTCGGCGAGTCCACCATGTGCACGAGCGATTCAGATCCACACACCGGTAAACCGCGCTGCGTTCAGGAGGTGGGGTCCAGGGAGGCGCGTCTGGTCATTTACGAGGCGCCATGGCGAGACGTGAAGCTACCCCGGGCGTGTCTGTGCGACAACACGTCACATTTGCCGCTGACATACATCACCTCCGGCCGTGCGCTGGAGATAACATTTTTAGTGGACCAGCAAGCGCCCCACGAAGACTTCGAGACGCTCTTCTTCTACGCCAGCTTCGAGCTCATTCGTGTGCCAGAGTGCCCGAGAAAGCAGAGGATCCGTGGCGAAGGTGGCGAGCTGAGATTCGTCAATCCCCCGCTGTCGAGACCGGACATTTATTGCGAAGGTCTTCCTTGGCTGGTGGAGGCGCGCGAGAACCGCTCGCTCTTCGTCCTGACCTGGGGCTGGTTTCTGCCATTGGAACCGCCGCCGCTCACCGGTCCCGAGACATCTGGTGGTACAAGCGGCGATCAGATCAAGTGCCCGACCACCAATCGCATCCTCCTCTATTCTGGCTGGCCGCCGAAGTTGTTGAAGATAGTGTGCCCGGCGGAACCGGGTGCACGCGAGTTCACCGTGCACGTGTTCTCACAGGAATGGCTAGGCCCGACGGAAGAGGGCAAGTGGCCGGGTCCGCCGAGACCGCCCGCATTATTGCTGGACTTCGTGGCACGGGAATCCGGCCAGGCAGCTGCCTCCTGGCTGGAGATCTCCAAGAGTCGCGCGGCGCTGCGCCGGCAGCTGCGTCTTCCGGAGAGAATCCCGGGCGCAATGATAGAGAACGAGACAAACGGCGTGCCGTCGTACATCGGCGATTGCCCGCACAAGTGCCCCGAGCTGGGTGCGTGCATCGCCGCCAGTCTCTGGTGCGACGGTCACGCGCACTGCCCATCCGGTCACGACGAGGCCAATTGCGGGAACGGCGCGCGGCTACTCGGACTGCTCCCGCCCATCACATGGCTCGTCGTCGCCGGCGTCGCTGGAATTGTCACTGCCTTCGCGTGCCTATTCACTATTCTTATTAGCAGGTAACTTGAAGTAACTGACAACACAATAAAAAAAATCAATGTTAATCATCACCTTTATTCACATTAGTTGTCATTATCAACGTAGAACGGTAAAGTTATTATTATACATAGCGTTTGCTGCTAGACTTATTAAGCTTTCCATCGTTATCGCGTTTTTCCAAATCCTTAGATTTTAAAAACCAAAATTATTACATACTTATATCTATATTTTATCTCTTATACGTATTTTATGTAACGTTGGAAATATGAGAGCATTCAGCTTTTAATCTAATTGTAAGATGAATACAATTTAAAAAAATATAATGTATTTATACGTCAACTTGGTAGAACACTCTCTTTATCTCATCTTATTACTCATCTCTTCTAGATCCAAAGCTCGCACAAAGAGACTTCACTACCAGGGGGCGAAGAAAAGCAAGAAGCCGCGACGTGCACCGACCGAGGAGACGCTTCTCGGAGCGGCATCCTGACAACAGCCGCCCGGTTTCGTGGAGTACATTCACGTGGACCGGGAAACGACTGTCTAGCGACGCTAATTCTGTGCTTCACCGTCCAATGACTAACTCTACTCGACAAATCCTCCCCCGTGGTGCCATATACATATATATAATCGCGCAACGGGTGATGAGATTCCTCAGAACTCCGCCACGCGCTTCTTTCTTCCTTCATTCGTTTTCCTCCACCGAGAACATGACCTCGTTCGGTCGTGTTCATCCTCGTGTCTGCCTGCGTCGACTCGCGTCGAGTCGAGTCGAGTTGAAAAGGATCTATCCATCGAATGTCTTCTGTTCGCGAGATATATTAGTGATGTACTTATTTGTGATAGTCCTCTATATACATATATATTTCATTACAATTACGCGCTGTGTTACCTCTATGTACACACACACACACATATATACACATTTAACACATTATACACACACATAAAATGCATATGCATGCGCGTGATGCGTGTGTGCGAATCTCTCGATTTAGGTGTAGTTTTAAGCGTGTCTCGACGGACGGAAAGTAAATCCCGTGAAGCTATGCGGCACTCGGGCGAAGTCTACCTTTCAAACGCTATTATTACCTGAAGATATCCTAATTCGCGTGTTCTGACATATAGTGATAATTATTTTAGAGACTAGAAGAGAGAAAGGGAGAGAGAGACAGAGGATGAGTCGCTCTCTCGTGGGTTATTCTAACAAAAGATAGATATACATAATACATATATAATAGATTAGAGCCGAGAACAAAAGTACGTTTTATGAATAAGATCATATATTTCAGAATTATATCGATAATGAGATTAATTGAATGATGTTGAAGTATAAAGTGTGTAGTTAGCGATAAAGAGAGATGATAACAGGTCAGGGTTCGTAGAATATAGTATATGTATAGAGTGAGGACGCTCCGCCATATGCGAGAACCCGCGGTCTCGTGGCGGAACTTAAACAAATATACTGCCTTTTTCGCACGTGGGATTGTTCGGATGTCGATGGAAATTGCATTAAAATCTTTGCGTCTTTTGATTCAAGCCCCAGCTATATCGTGTATGTAAAGTTCATTTCACCTCCGTATCTTCTAAAATATACGTAGGCATTTTTACATATTCCTATAAAAATATATATACATTATTTTTACATATTATTACAAACTATATTAATGTTACCGATTGTTATTCGGCATTCAAATTGATTTACGATCTCTAGATGAATATTTATTTATTTATTTAATATATATACGCGATACGCGAGCGATGTTTGTATAACAATATAGACTGTAAGAAAGGAAGAAATGGCACACACAGGAGGAAAGTCTGAAGTCGCATTCGCGCACCGCAATGTTATATTCAGAAGCAATATTCTAAAGCGGTGAGAGAACGGCTCACATGATACTCTTTGCTCTGCCAGTATTCTGGAATAACAAAATATTATTACGATATCTCTCTTTCGGGAGAAAATGATCTCTGGCTCGATGATCAGCTCGCCCAATTCCGACTTTTGCTCCGACTTTTTCTCAAGTAGTTTCTTGAAGAACCTTGTACATATAATCTCCGATATGCGTATACATGTATATATTTTACAAAGGGTGTTTCAAAGCTTTACTGGCAAGCTTTCAGAGCAGATTTCCGTCGAAGGAAACGTTCTCCGCGTCGCGTCGCCTACGTTTGCTGTTACTTTTTACACATTATCCACTCAGTCGTTCATCGCAGGAATCGCGCGTTTTCGCCTCGACAACTCCGATGTTGTGGAAGCTTGCCAAGAGATTCTGAATATCTCCTATAATGTTAATTTTATACTATGTATACATAGCGATACACATAATGGAGCGTAACGTTAAATGTGCGTAGTGCGTACATACGGGACGGCCCGGACTGGTCTTAGGGCGGCTCCGATTAATTTGATCGGCGATTAATTCAACCGGCAGAGAATTGCTTAAAGCATAAATTTCTGACTACATAATTCGTCGTCCCTAATCTCTTTTTTTTTTATATACCGAACAAGAAAAAAATTAATAATTCTACCAACAAAGTAACACAAGATATCGCTCGATAAATTAATCGTTAATTAAGTTAATCGAAGTTTAGTCCAAGTCTCCCTGAACTGCCCTGTTGAAAAAATAAGTTTTCCCGGGGTGCCTCTCGTCGGACCACGTGGAATGCGCATTTAAAAGATCAAGAGGACTAGAGATTGTAGCTCGATGAATCAGGACAGAGCGGACTAAGATGAAAGATATTTAGATATCCGATTGATAAAATTCTAATCTCTAGGTCGCATCTCGCATCGCCCGATGCCATGCTGACTGCAAATTCGATCACCCGTATCACCCAGCACGGTAGAACTTGGGCACGCCAAAAACTACTGTACATGTAGCTGTTTAATGGTAAAGACATAATGTAAACATATTTACCGATGAAATAGACAATGTTGTATTTTTAGCGGAATATATATTGGATATTTTACCGGGCAAGTGCTCATATTGCGCCTTTACGTGATCTCTTCATGTACAGCGGTATTCATTAGCGTCAGAATAGATATTTCGTTCTTTGTAGCTGAACTTTTAATACTTCTCATCTCTTAACTCCCTCTTTTTCTTTCTCTTCAATAACATACAATCGCGGTGCCTATATATTTCACTTCTTTAAATGCAAAAGGTATATCCGTAGCGCAGCTACACAAGAGATAGAACGTCAAGTTCATTCCTTATATAGTTGAATCTTTTGTACTTTCTATTCTTAACGTAACGATTATGTGTTAAGTATTCAGTATTGTATTACATATGTATTTCATTTTAAATGCAGAAAATATAATATACCTAGCGCAGCTACAAAGAGCAGAAAGAGAAGACTTACTGCCGCTACCATGCCTGCCGAATTCGTTATGATACGGACTTTCTAGTTTCTCTACGTATGTACACAATATATGCATATGCATATGTATAATTAAGGTAGGCGACAGAGAGAAAGAAAGAAGAGAGAAGTCTATGCACCGGACCACTGACCAGTAGAGAGATCATTAGTAGAAAACTGGAAATAACGTCTCGAAGCGTAAAGTCACTCAAACTCGCTCGTTATTCGAAAATCGCAGAGTGCTGCGGTATTATGCAAAGCACTGTGCCACTCGTGTATACACGCCAATTTCAATAAAAGCGACAACTTTTGTCTTGTAGGAAACATCATATCGAGCACGAGTACCATTTACGAGCAGCGTTTACCGTTTACCTTCTACCCCTCTACCGCAGTTAGTACCGCACTGTGTTTCGTTTCACTTCAATTTGTGTAGTGAAGTTCGAAGCACATCTTTCGATATGATTTTTCTGTCTCGCGAGTGAGTTTTCAAAAATTCTTTCGTGGTTATCCAAGGTTATCGTGCGAACACTGCGAATCTTCGGAATTGAATGTATAGAAGAGAGAAAAGCTTACAAGACATAAAAGAATAAGGAGGATAAAAGTACCTTGTTTCTCATGGGGTCCCAAAGAGACGGACGTTCATTAAAAAAGGGGAAAGAGAGAAACGGAGCGATTCTGTGCAATTTTATTGGTGTAGTAATTAATCTATTTGGGTGCGAACCTTCTTTTCTAACCTAACCTAACTTACCTAACCTCTCGTCGTCAACAATAGTCAACGGTCAACAACC
The DNA here is from genome assembly GCF_003070985.1 of Temnothorax curvispinosus. Taxonomy (NCBI): domain Eukaryota; kingdom Metazoa; phylum Arthropoda; class Insecta; order Hymenoptera; family Formicidae; genus Temnothorax; species Temnothorax curvispinosus. The sequence goes on along the minus strand of NW_020216308.1, from coordinate 21,110 downwards.
ATCAACAACGGACGTGTCGCTCGCGAGGACGGATAGGAAGGTACAGGAATACCGCTGGGTTTTTATCCGCCGGTCAGATACATCGGATAAAAAAAGAAGAACGTGTCCAGCAACAATAAATCGAATTTATTGAATACGTAATCGTAATGTATAATTTTGTCGCACCTGTCGCGAAGCAAAGAGTGACGCCGTAACGCCGCGTCTTAACACTTGACACGTCTTAACGACAGCAAATATTCATAAAAGAGGAAAGGAAGATAGAAGATACGCGAAGAGATGATGAACGAGAAGATGATGGACGCGCGAAGGCGCGAGAGAGAGCTGATAGGCTTACGCGGAGTTCCTGAAGCTTGGACCAGATCCCCGACGCAAATTGAATAGTACGTAGACATCTCCATTAAATAGACTTAAATAATCTTTGACGACGTATCTGGCTCTTTAATTGCTGCCACACACACACATTCAGCAGATCGTCGAGAAAGAATTTAACTCTGTAAACAATTATCTATAGCCTGTGGCCTGTGAGGTTAGGATTAGTCTTGTTATATGAACTAACTTATCAACTTGAGATCTGTGACTTTTGCACAAGTTATACGTTCTACACGAGTAAAATTTTGTTATACGATGTATAATCTATTAGCAGTTTGTATTTAAATGTACTTGAATTCCGTTCAACAGATTTCCATCAGTCTTCAAAATAGTACAAGTGGCATAGCGTTCAAGTCTTGGTTTGTTTTTTCATTTGCAGCAGCTCAGACGAGGAGGATGAAGATCTGAGTAAACACAAGGATAACGCTTCACCAAAGGATCGCAAAAGAAAGAGGCACGATACTAAAAAAAAGGTACCAGATTAATCATGATCAATATTTAATCAAACATGATATTCATTCATGTGTATGTAGTATATATGGACAAGTGTTATAATAAAATTGAACATGTAGAAGAGCAAGAAATTGAAGAAGGAAAAGAAAGCGAAGAAGGAGAGAAAGAAGGAGAAAAAGGCGAAGAAAGAAGCAAAGAGAGAAAAGAGGAAGAAGAAGAAAGCAAAAAAAGAAATCGACAGTAGTAGTTCTGACGATAGCGGCAGCAACAACAGCAGCGATGAGGTAGTCTGGGTGGAGAAAACCATGGTCACTGATAAGCCGAAACCAAAGAAAGACTCGAGTTCGGACGACAGCGGAGACGACGGGATGGTTGGACCCGCCCCGAAACCCCACGTGACTCTCTCGGCCAAGGATTTCGGCAAGGCGCTGCTACCGGGTGAAGGCGCGGCAATGGCGGCTTACGTCGCCGAAGGGAAGCGCATACCCAGGAGAGGCGAGATTGGTCTCACGTCGGAGGAGATCGCGTCGTACGAATCTGTCGGTTACGTCATGAGTGGTAGCAGGTAACTTATTATCAAACATGTAGAAAATTCTTATATCTCTATGTATTCCATATATTCCATATTGTGGAAGACAAGATTTCACAAACGTCTTATCTTTCTCTAAAGGCATCGTCGCATGGAAGCAGTTCGTATTCGAAAGGAGAACCAGATTTATTCTGCCGACGAGAAGCGTGCCTTGGCGATGTTCAGCAAAGAAGAACGACAGAAGAGGGAAAATCTTATATTGGGACAATTTAGAGAGATGATTAACCACAAGAAAATGGCGCAGGAGAAAGGGAATTGACGAATTTATCGTGACTAATATTGACACACCTTCTTGTGTCTGTATATATTGTATAAATTTTAAGCTTTTGTAAATTAAGCGAAGGTGATGTACTCATATATAAAAAATATTAATGTATATACATACTTGAATAAATATAGTAACCATTTTCTCAATTTTCATGCAGTAGTTTGGGTAACGACAATTGAAAAATAATATGTCCATCCATTACATCAAAATAAAACTTTAGCTTTTATTATTTGCATAATAGAACATCTTAATATCGTTATTAAAAATCAGTGCCACGGTGAAATCATTCTATTAATAACATTGTAATGGTAGTTTCTTTTTTATGTTCAACTACTTTTTTGCTTCACTGTTACTCTGTTCACTTTCTTCTTCCTGCACTTTTTTCTTCCCACTCCAACCAGCCTCCAGGGTAGTGATGTGCCCTGCCAAATGAATAAATATATAGAGCGTTCTATATAATAGAAATCTACTAATAATTTCAAAAGATATATACTGTGTGTATCCTAATTTCTGCATGGTTTGTTGCATAGACATGCTTCTTTTGCCAGACCGGCAGCTAAATATGATTTTTGTGTCTGTAGTTGGCTTAGGCTTGCCATATTTTTCCTGAAACTCTTCCTCTGAAAAATTTTCGAATACATTCCTAACGTCACCCACTGAAATAAATAATATATTTAATTACTTGCTACTATATATTATATTATTCACATAATCATACATTATACAATATTGTCACTACGTAACGTTCAAAAAATTATAAATTTTCCAAAATTTATGTATGCAACAAAAGATTTCTATACTTGGTATATGGATGCTTCCTGGTAATGCGCCAGTCTCGCTTATCTCAGAAGGCTCTCTAATGTCAACAATCAGGGTGTTAGGCTCCTTTTGTTCTTCCAATAACTGTTCATAATTGACTTCGAGCGCCATTCCGTTTTCGCACAAGGCTGCACTGTCCTTTTCTCGACAAAATATATTCGAAGAATATAAAGTCCGTATCACTGAAAAGAAATTTGTATTATTTTGTTCAGCAAAACATCGATATTTCAAATACTACAACATTAATTATATTATATTCTATTCTATTAATTAACACTAATAACATTATAATAAATAACTTTAGTCACTGTGCGTCTACGTAAATAAAGCAACAAAGAAATAAAAGATAAAAACGAAAAAAAGTTCCGAGGAAATTTATAGAAATCTGGATATTTATAGATACTATAATTTCTATATAAATCTCCAAATCCTGCTACAATAGAACAGAAGATACGCACGATTGCCGGCACTCGGACGGTTAAGCGTAATTTCAAAAAATCGTTGAGACCTCGGTGACAACGGCGAGACGTATGGGTTTCCGCGAGAACGACTCGACAATGCGTACGACGTCGACGCTTGATACAGTCGGCGAGAAAATCTAGTGTACATAATGAATGTCAATTTTTTTGTTGCTGAGAAACGCGATAACACCGTGATGCACGATTGTTCATGATACGACATACGACTTGCACTCGTGTTTGGTATAAAGTATATAAATACCTACATCTCTACATCGTTAATAATAATAATAAGCCGAATAAAGCGACAAAAATAAGTTGACAGGTCTCGACACTAGAAACAACCCGCGTTGTATTTGTTAAAGCCAGTTCAAGGTTAAAGCCGAAACTCCAAAAGAATTAAGCCGGTTGCCCCTTTAAGGTTGCATCATAAAGGCATAAAGGTCTATTCAGACAGCTATAGCTATGTACATACATACATACGTAGCGTCGAAAGTGCTATTACGCTTAATCATCAGGAAATAATTAAGCAACATTATATCGATCTATCTATATTTGACAGCTCAAACACTCAAAATCCAAAGAAATTTAAGCGCAAATTTGAGCAACGCGAGTGGTGTAGTAAAACAATTGGAAGATATTGCGGTATATCTCTCGAGACTTATCCGCGATATCGCGAATCGCGAAGAATAGTTAAGCTCGTAGCAAAATTCATTAAACTTTTAGGATTAGTTTTATTTATTCTGATTGATTAAAAGGCCCGGTTGCACCGAAGTCGCATAATATTTAACCTTATATAGCTTAACATTCTTCGTCTTTTTCTAAAGGGACAGTTAAATGCAACTGGGTCCAATTAAATTTCAATTTAATCTTATAAATCTCAATCCATAGTGTGATACGGGCTTTAGAGTTACCAAGAAATTTGGATAACGGGTAGCGAGAGTTGAAATGCGCGTCTTTCGAAATCCTCGTCGATGCACCCGTCCTTTTAAAATGTACATACATACATTATCATACATACGTGTCAAATGAGTGCATCGATTGATGACAATGCACTTTATCACTTCTCGCTACGCATCGACGAATGAACGTGCCAGTACACGGCCCGCTTTTACAAGCGTTGACCAATGACAGCAAATATGACAGCGCCGCTACATGCTCATAAATGACGAATATAGTATATATTTCCATTTACCTCAGCCAGCAGAATTCTTTTAAATAAATCTCAATCGCATATTTATTTTTGTATTCAATTTGTAGTTACCACTCTTATCATATTAAATCCATTGAAAAATGAATTTTTTTTCTTGCGCTATATACGCTAAAATAAAACAAAAGTTTCTTTTTTCGCGTGCTGCCAAATGTTTTTTACTGGTAGTGGTAATCAGGATTCAAGTCCTTTCTTTTTAGCGTTAGAATTCCTCAAGTCAACCTTATATTGTTCCATATATATGTGATACTCAGGCTAACTAGAAATTTATATTTTATTAATATTTATTTTACAGAGATTTAATTATAACTGCAATAATAATATTTATATATATATATAAACTATTCAATTAAATTCATCTTTTTATTAATAAACTGCAAAGATACAGAAACTGATTTGAATGTTTTTGAAAGGCGCACCCAGGCGCACCATAATCATTTTGTGAAAAATGGCGGACAGTATTCCAATAATTGTTACTTGAGAAACTGTAGTAAATAGATGGTCGGTCGTCGGTAGCGCAATCTGACGAGGAATGCGGCAAGCAGAGCTCTTTTTATTTCTCCTATACGGTCAAGTGGAGTGTGGAGTGTACTAATTTATCGAAAATAATCACGGATACGACTCTCGGCTTCGTTCCCGCAGTTTCACATCGAGTGAGTAAATCGGGGACGAGGCAAAGGCTCGGACCTGGGTTTCCCGTCACGTGCCGCGCGCTGGCTCGACAGCGCGTTCGCGTTTCGATTTCCGCGAGCGTGCACGATTCCTTGCGCGGCCACTGGTTTGTGCTGGTTTGGCAGATACACCCCGATGACGATACGACGACGATGCGTCCTATTGTTTATTCATACGATTCACGATTCTCCGTCCCCGGAGAACGGGTGCAGCTTCCTTCATCTGAACAAAATTCAATAGAGATCCCGATTGCACGACTCGCGCGTACGGAACCCCTCTGTTTTCCTCCTGTGTAGCGTGTATCCGTCTTTCGTCCCTCGCCCATGGATTCTAGATCTCCTGCCCTTTTGTTTTCAGACGAGGTATACAATAATCCACATAAATGAGCCGAACCCTGCGAAAATGAGTTCGCTACAGCAAGGAAACAGGTTCCTGCCATTCTCAAACAACAATTTACAAAGAAAACAATTGTCTATGCAAGGTACAGCTTTGGAAATGTAACATCTATATGCGCGCGATAGCCTTTCCATCTTAGGTCCATCAAGGTGTCTACTCGGTACATTCTTTTCCAGGGGGCCTACCTCAAAGTTTGAGCGGTAGCGAGACTGACGTTTCCACATCCAATGAGAATCTGAGCAACGAAGAGAGATATGTCATACGGCATACGGCTCGGCAAGAACCGCAAGGTCAGGAAAATCAGCAACAGAGTCCCTCCAGATCTTCCAGTCACAAAGAAAATATACCAAATATTCAGGTACATTGAAAACATGTACTCGCTCAAAACTGTAAAAGTATACCAAACGGTGCAGCTAATTACATGAATGCATTATTTTGTAATTTAGTATTATTATCTAAAGTTAATAAGTTTGTCATGATACAGGGCAACCTACATAATAGGAACAGTCTGAAAGACAGCTTGAACGGGTCTAACAGGAACAGTCTGAAGGAGAGTTTGAACGGCTCCAACCGGAACAGTCTGAAGGACAGCATCAATGGATCCAATCGGAACAGCTTGAAGGACAACTTGAGCAACCGTACCAGTGGTTCCAACAGGAGCAGCCTAGATGTCTCGACGAGTTCTTACAACACGTTAATTATACATAACGCTAACGACGACAGCTCGTGGATACCATCTGGAAGGTAAACACACATGTTTATGATTAATTACTTCTAAGGTTATTTTGGATTGCATCTCCTATCTGCGTCAACAGGTTGTCGGGCATAGTGAGGGAACATGGAGATGTGGGCTACTTGTATTGCGACGGAAAAGGTCATTCCAACAGTCCCACGATACAGTCCTTGTCCAATCTGCCGCACGAGGATTACGTCCACGAACAATCTGGTGGTGGTTGCCAAGAAATCACGGATATTCCGGATGATTATCTTAATCAGTCTCAGGTATGTTGGTCTAGCAGAACAATTAGCACAACACGTAATTGGTTGAATTATTAATTATTTGTTGAATTATTTATTAAAAGTAACATCGTAAATAATATGTCTCAGGAGTTAAATACATCATATGTATGATATGTTATAAAGTGATATTAATGTTAAATTGATGGTTAATGTATTATTTTTCAAATTTAAGTTTTGTCTACGTATGCGCTTTGCAGGTCTTGAAACATCTAGCGAAAGAGGTAAAAGTGCCATCGTATTCTAACAGTGGCAGTCTAGAGATGAGATTGGGAGAGATGAGAATAAGAGACGGCGACAGGAGAAAGCAGAACGACAGCGAGTACGAAGGCAGATCGACACCGTGCTACATACCCACGCTGTTTAAAAGTAAACACAGGCTCTTCGGACCAACGGAGAAGTTAACTGTATCGCGATCACAGCCAGATCTATCCAGGATCAACAAGGCGGACATCGATAATTATAATCTTCGAACAACGTCGCCCCGGTAACGTAATATTGATTACTTTCTACATATTTATACTTTGTGCAAACGCTGCGATATCTAGCTGACAGCTGCATCTCCATAGACCGCAGACTAAGGGACGGGAAGAGTTGGAAAGGGAGATGGGCGAGTTGTGGCCGTCGTCGGAGATGATTCAGATAATAATCCAAGAGAACAGCGCGTTGAAGCTCGAATTGGATCACTGCTATAGCAAGGTTGCCAAGACACAGAAGTTGGAGCAGGAGATAGCGAAGGTGCATCGTGTCCACGAGGAGCTTGCGGCGTCTTGCGAGCGACGGGAGAAACTGGAGCGTGCCGCCCGAATGAGACTGCAAAACGAATGCCGTCGGTTGACCGAATTAAATCGCGCGTACAGAGACCAGATCGACCTGCTGTCCGCACGTACGGACAGTCCGCCGATCGTCGAGACAATGCGGAAGGAACTAACGCAACGCGAGCTGCTCATCGGACAGCTCATCACTCAGAGTACGATTCGTTTCGTTGCATTCACACGCAAAAATACGATTTCTCTCTGATTTTATTCTTTCGTGTATTTTTAGACAAAGAGTTGACCGCTGCGAAGGAGAGACAGGAGATTGAGCTGGCGGCGCAGCGGGCCACTTTGCAAGAACAACGTACGCACATCGACATTCTGGATACCGCGCTGACGAACGCGCAAGGCAATGTTGTACGACTGGAAGAAGAAGTAAGTTGATTTATTATTAATAAATTTGATAAATATAATTTAATTTAAAAAAAAAAGAAAGAGACAGCTTTCATAAGTAATTATATTGGTCACAACAATGGATATAATTAGAATTATTTTCGTTTGTCAAGTGTCGAAAGAAGCAAGTGTACGTGGAGAGAGTGGGTCAGCTTCAGCGAGCCTTGTCTTCGCTTCAAGCGTCTAGCGATAGACGAGAAGAGACCGAGAGACAACTGAGAGGTCAGCTGGAAAGGGAGTTGCGCGAGGGTGGCGGAGGTGGCGGCGGTGGAAACGGCAATGAGCAGAATTCGAACGGCGAGACGATCGCGGATCTGAAACGACGATTACGCGAACGGGACGAGAAGATCATGTCGCTCGAGGGCGATGTCGTAAAGTGGGAACAACGCTACCTCGAGGAAAGCGCATTGAGGCAAGCGGCTATCGATGCTGCCAGCTTGCCAAAGTCAGTATAGTCTCATTCGTCCGCCCCCCCCCCCCCCAACACGTTCGTCCTTTTTTCTTACGCTTGTTTATCTCTGTGATTAGAGACGCGAAAATCGCCGCTCTGGAAAAGACCAGTCAGGATGCAGAGAAATTAATCGCCGAGGCTCGCTCGGAGAAGATGAGACACATGGACGAGGTGCACGCCGCACAAAAGAAATTGGCCGATCTCGAATCTAGGTAAGAGTCGAATATATGTCCGACAAATCGCGATTGCTATACTCACGAATCAATCCATTAATGTAATCAATGTTCCTGATTCTAATAGAATGAAGGACTTGGAGTCCAAGCTAGCCGAGAGAGATGCCATGATCAGGGTGCTGCAGAAACACACGTACGACAAAGCCGACAGCAGTAGCAGCAGCGGCGTGGGTAGCTATCCTGCCGCGCACTCGTCTCACTCGAGTACCTCGGCGGATCATCACACCGCGCTGACAAGCACGCCGGAACTTGGTAAAGATGAGAAACCGTGGCGGATGAGACACAATTTCGATCACGATAATTCTTCGATAAGCTTTTCGATAATCTTTTACAAGTTACAGCATTTATAGTAATACCTTCCTTCTCTCGTTTCTTTTTTTCGCACGAAAAGTGAGCAGCGTACTCGGCGGTGGCAGCGGCTACGGCAGCACCGGCTCTTACGGCGTTTCCGACAGTTATAAGTATAGAAAGCAGGGCAGCTTTGAGCAGACTAATAAGAGTCTCGACGATCAACTGAAAGAGCTAGACTCTCAGCTGCTTAGCAAGGTACGCAGAATATAAGATGAGAATGTAGCGTTCCGCGTATGATCGACTCTCAGAAGCTCTCGAGTCTCACTTTACTCCGTTGCTCTCGCGTTACATATTATCTATAAGACTATAACCACGTACGTGCGCCGTCTGATACATTGACATTTACATTTTGTTCACATTAATGTTTACCTGTTTTTTTCTTTCTTTCCATCAATAGAGTAGATACATTAATTTACGGACGATCGTAGTTCTTTAGCAACTCTTTTTAATAGTCGCCGCTGATCATGCAAATATTACAGGTCACACGTTCGAAGGTATACGTGCGTTGCTGTGTATGGCTCTCTTGGAGCACCTTTCGTAGGCTCAGTCGTGTTTTCTTTTTTCTTTTTTTCTTTTTTTTTCTTAATTAAGAACTTGTGAGAATAGCTAGCGTGTACGTACGCGGGTACGTAGGACGGAGGAGAAATCTCAAGTAGATATTCAATCGCTCTTAAATGGTAAATTCGAAACGAGAAACGTTACATTCTAGCTATTCTCTGGTTGGAGTTATTTTGAAGTTAATCGCATAATATTGTGTGACTTAACACAGTTTAAGATTTTACTTTATTTTTATATATTTTTTTTATATATTATATATCGAGAGAACTATGTGTTACTTTTAATATTCTCCGAATGACTTTCGGTGCTTTTATACACATGTGTGTGCCGTAAAATATTGTTTTATTTTTATTTATTTGGTTTTATCGAATATGTGTATATTAACCGTTTGTCAAAATTGTGCTCGAGTAGATTAGCCAAAATAGATCTCACGTTTTACACAGATTAATCTTTTTTCTCTTCTTTTTTTTTCTCGAATTGTTCCACTAATTCCCCCTGAGAATCCTTACCTTCTCTCCCGTCCGTCCGTTCGTATCCCTGAATGTGCATGTGCGAGCGTTTTATGCGAGCACTAACCCCTTTTCCAGGTCCCGGCCTCCTATCTGCAACCCGTGCGTTCTCTCTTTCTTGTTTCAGCGGGCACTTTGCTGTTTTCCAGGATTCTCTAATCCAGGCACTGCGTCGCGAAAAGGAAAAATACCCAAGCCACTACTGGCGGGTGTAGATAGCACAGGTACCTCGAGCACCGCCTCGAGCAAGAGTCGATTGCTGGACGACTCGTCCGGTAGCGGCGTCGACGTGGTGTCGTCGAGCATAATCGAGTTCGCCAACGCGGCGGCCAGGCTGAAGGGCACTATCTCGCGACTGTCGGACGGCGCCAGCGGCGGCAAGCCAACCGAGGACATGATGCTGCTCGAGAAGCAGGGGAGGAGCTCGCAGCGGCAGCGGATGGCAGCAGAGGTGGGCGGCGAGCCACGTCGCGCTGGGAGCCTGCCGCCCAGCTCGTTACCCCGACCGCCGAGGGCACTCAAGGCGACTAGCGCCAACTCCCGCTACTGTCGCCTGAGCGACACGGAGACGCGCAAGAAGTCGGATCCCGGACCGGGGATGCTGGACGCCTCATCCGCGACGAGCGGCGCGAGTGGCGGTGGGAAGATGTCGCGCGATTCCTCCGGTCATTGTAGCAGCATCGAATATGGTAGATTTGACACCGGCGCCGTCATTGCGAAGACGTCGCGCAGCAAGAAGAAGACTTCCGTGGAGAGTCTTATGGCGAACAGCTCGCCGAAGAAATCGTCGGTCGGCGGCGGCGGCGGCAGCGGTCACGAGTACGAGAGGCTGCAATCCGACACGATCACGATCAGCAGTCGCAAGAAGTCGTTCGGCGGCAACTCTTGCGCGTTGGAGTCGACGGTGAGGCATCGGGAGATGCAGAACCGCTCGTTCATCCCGCCGCCGCCGTCGTCCCGCGCCCGATTCGGCGAGTACGGCCGCCTGAGCGACGGCGAATCCTCGATAGCGGCGGCAACCGCTGTCCTCAAAGGCGGCGGTAACACCTTAAGGAAACAGACGGGAGCGAGCGGATCCTCCCGCGGACAGAGCACCGGCAGCACCGTCAGCAGCAAGAGCGGCCGCGATTCCGGTGGAACCGCTAGTAGCGAGGCATCGACGGCTTCCCTACCGCCGACCAAGGCGAGGTCGATACCGCGTCCCAGCAACTACCGCATCCAATTTTGAGTAGCCCGTATTTATGCGCGACACCTCGCTCGGTAGATTCGAGAGGCCGATCTCGGTCGGGAACTGGTACAATCTCGAAATGAGCGTGACACGGTTCTCGAGACTCGTCGGTCGAATACTCGACTTCGGTATCCCGAATCGACGGTTTTATAATGAAACGTCTTCATAAACTGCAGCATTGACAATTCGGCCGAATTCTCGTCCAAAGACAATGATTGAATTTCGATATCGATGTGCTAGGATCGATCGCCTTTAATTTCTGTATCACTGTCACACTGTATTGTATACGTTTGAAAAATTGTTGGGGTAACTGATCGCAAACTCTTGATCAACGAAGTAAAATTTCGTAAGACCGGATGAACACGGACAGTTTCGGGGTTTTCATTGGTTTTAACGTCCAAGAAATCGAAGCGCGGCTGTAACAACGGAATCGTAGACAAGAAGAATGACGCAGTCCTTGGAACTCTAGCCTCTGGTGAATTCGTTTTTCCAACGGTTGATCGGTTTAGGTCGAAATTACTGAAATTTCGGTTTGCACAATGCGGTCTTGACGAATTCTTTCTCAAGTTTATATCGCGTAATCGCGATTCTCGAGAGAGAACGATTAGACTATTTGATTTTTAAATGAAGGCGTGACGCCGTGACCAAACTGCTTCGCGTATTTCGAGATTACTACGTTTCGACGACTAGGCCTCTCGAGTCTGAGCGTGTTTCACGCTTCTAAGAGATTCGAGATTCGAGTATAACAACTATAAGTGCGCGGGCACGGGAGTCGTTAGCGCGAGTCTGGTGCCGAGCGTCAAGTACAAGTTTTCGCGAGACACAATCGTCGACGTTTCTCGTCGAGTCTCGTTATAACGTAACCACGAGCTTGCGATGCACGTAAGCAACACGATGCGAAGGATGGCCATAACGGGGAAGCGCCTAAGCAGCCTAAGCTGGCGCGTCGCGCCATTACGATTACTATTCATTATTTAGTAAAGCCAATCGCCAGGCCATAACGAACACCACGACCTATAACTAACGTAGCGACGTAGTATATGACCTAGTCATTACCAAAGTAACTCTCTCGATAGAATAGGAAAGAAGAATTGTCTTCCCTGATCGCATCCCGCGTGTAACGGCGGCCTTTCAGGAGGATATACTTCGCTCCTCCTGGGTGAAGTGCCTTTCTCGCGGATCGCCTCGCGCGCGATCCATTTCTTGTTGCAAACGCGCGTCTCCGTTTCCCTTTTCCGCGAACGAAAAGAGAAACTGGCGCGAAGGTAATTTTCTATTCCGATGGAAGCACGTTACGATACCTCAGCTCCGAAAGCTCGATCTTGTAAAGAAGGAGAGACCGAATCGCGAACGGGATGATACCGCGACGATGCGCTTCCTTCCGTTTGTCGGTCGTTCGGCGATACATTCTCACCCTCGCGCGTTTCTCCTCTCTTTTCTCGGTCGTCGGTTGGTTTCGTCGTCTCGCGGAGACACGCACACACGCCTTCTTGTTCGATATAAAGACGATACTTCTTTTCGCGTAGCTTTATCGTAATGTAACGATCCTTCCCGGAGATCGCGTAGGTATAGAAAATCGGATTATCTCATTTACCTAGCTATTATTTTAACGTTTACTATTTTTTCAGGGCGCGTGACGATTAAGGTAGTCTCCCCGCGCTTAGAAGAAAAAACGAAGCGATAAACGAAGAACGCCAAAGTGTAAAACTTATATATATTATTTCTCTTGCGATATATCTGTATATTATTACATCTCTGTGTTCTGCCACAATATATGTACGTTGCTGTATTCCGATCGAGAGATATGAAGCAAGAAAAAGATCTTCTACAAGATCGTCAGATGATAAGATCTCTTGTCTAAGATTTGAATAGCTTCGACGTGGCTTTCAAACATGGTATGAACGGCTTTTGTAATTTATTCATTAATATGTTAATATCTTAAATCAATTTCCTTGATTTACGCGTGTATAGGAGTGCACCGAGCAAATTATTTTATTTAAAAAAAATTATATGTATACATATCGCAGAGCAAATTATATATATTTGCATATATATTATACAAGGTGATTTTTAACAAATATTTTAGAGGGTGAAAATTCTTGATTTTTCGATTGTGATATATTTCATCAATTTTTATTCTGAAATTCTTCTTCTTCAATCAAAGTTTTCTCTATCATTCTTTTAATATTATCTAATATTGTGTTATGTCTCCTAGAGTTTCCACAGTAACAGTAAAGAAACTGTTTAAAGTGCTTGCGTTTCATTATAATTTATCTCTCTTTCCAGAACAAGTTGGACAGGTGTTTCAGTATTCTCAATCAAAATTCAATCACATAAATATAAATATTTTTAAGTGTTATTCGAAAAAAGTAATTGTAATGCAGACACACATACACGATATAGTTTAGAGGCTTTGTAAAAAATTTCCGAGTTACACTAAAGTAAGGAAAATGCTCGGAAAATACAAAATTTAAATAACCTGTGTTCACATGATACTTTTCTTGTTTTCGATTTTAAATTCACCCTCTGAAATATAGAATGTTTAATCAGAATCATCCTGTATAGTGTATATCATAAATGTCTCCTAATATAATTCACCGAGTATTTATTTGTGTTACATATTTTGGAATTAGTTATCTAATATATGCACGCGTACGCGCTTAATGTATAGTTCTGTTTTCCTCTCCCCGATTTATATATATAAAGCGTTTTATGTAATGCGGCGCAATTAAGCTAAATTTTCTTTCGAACTTGTAACATATGGATACGGACTGATTGTGATGTAGCGAAGTGTTACAACGCGCGATTAGGCTAGAGCTCTCTATAAAAAAAAGGAATAAGCGTTATAAAGTAACTGCGAGACGTATCTCGTGTAGTTTGGAATAGCCGAAAAAAGTCCTTAAATAAAAAAAAGCGGTTTCTTTCTCGAGAGTGATATATAAAACCCAACGAACGAATCGTGAGACAAAATCGCGCATATATGCTACATGATGCTGTGAGTGTGAAGGTGATGATGCTAATAGATAATCTTGCATTCAATGAAACGGAATATTGGCACACGCCTCCGCCGTATTCCGATTTTTCTTTCTTTTTCTAATCTAATCGCGCAAAATTTGCCAATGTCTTTCCACAGGGCAGAGAGAGACAGGCAAGCGAAACGAGGATATCGCGAGAAACCAATGTGCCTTCCTATATATATGCAAGAATACCAAATTGCGACGTCACCAAAGAAACAAAAGAGCATCCTGCGAAAGCGAAATGCGAGCGCGAGCCTGCGTAGCTCATTATCTGCGTGTCCACGTAAATGATTTATTATCTATCGTTCCTATAATATTCTCGCACGTGCATGCGCCAACTAAAGCGGGACTTGGACTCGAAAGTGCGCGGGGCACTTTCGTGAGAGATTATATTCCTTCTTAAATCGGGCGGCGGTGCTCAGGCATAAAACGTCGCCTGATCGTTTTCGCTCTCTATTTTTAATACGACCGTTCGCTCCGCGACAATCCGTTCTGATCATTTATCATACCTGTTACGGTGATCATCGATGTCACTCTTTGTCGAGACCACTACTTGTCGAATGAAGTCTGTGGTTTCGATAGCTTTACCGTACGCGCTCCTAGCAATTGTAGAATCCGTAGAGCTTCCCGTGGCCTTGCGAAAATCGCTTCCATCGATCTGCGAAAGAAAGTGCGTGCGTCGATTGACGCCCCGTCTCTTGTAGACCGATTAATAACGAATACCTTTTTCTCAATGTTTTGTACTCGAAAGAACGCCGGCAGTTTTGCTCGATGTAAAAAAAAAAGAAACGTTTGAATTACAGCCCCTCTTGTAAACTGTGCGTTTATTCATTTTGATGTCACAATAGAAAGGAAATCGGCAGTAAACCTCCATTTAGCTATATTTTACACTCAAAGCATCTTCAGTTCTTCCATCTCTTGCTTCCTTTTCTTTTTCACCGTTTTCTTTTATGCTTGTGCGACCTGTCCCTGTGTCTCGTATCATCCTCATCCTCCGTGGGCCTTTTCCTCTCGTTATCACGATGCCGACGTTCTCGATCGCTGTGTTCGTCCTTTCTACCTCTTCTTTCCGATCTCTCTTCGCTCTGATCTCTTCTTCGGTCGTTGTTTTCATCTTTCTTGCTTCTTCTTTCCGACCTCTCTTCGCTGTGGCCCCTTCTCTGATCACTGTTCCTATCCCGTCGTTCTTCTCTTCTTCTTCTATCTTTTCGTTCGCTGTCGTACTTATTTCTCTCATGATGATCATCATGCGATCTGTCTTCTTTTCTCCTGTCTCTAGTATCTCTGTCTTCTCTTCGGCGCTCGTGCTTTCTGTGTTCGGAGACGCGATCTTTATCGCTCTCCCTTCTTCTTCCTTCCTCTCTATTTTTATTCTCTATTTTGTCATAATCCTTATCGCGCGATGCTTCAGGTTTCTTTGAGGAGGAGTAATTCTCATCGCGTTTCTTCGTCTTGTCCTCCTCGTCGAAATATCGGATACCTTTTCCCTTGCCACGCCAACGCATCTTGGCGACCGATTGCGAAAAGTCCACGTGTATTCTTCGGTCGTCGATCAGAACGTTGTCCATCTTGAAGTATGCGTCCTCGCAGCTTTTGCGATCGGCGAATTCGATGAACGCGTACTGCAAGGAGTCGCCCGTTTGGTGATCTCTTATAACTTCGCAGCTGCAACAGTCAACGAATCATAAGATTTAATAAACGTGTAACACATATCGTAATAAACTGATATATATATATGAAATAAAATAAATGAGGAAATTAATCAAACACGAATTATATAATGCATAATTATCAGCATAATGAAAACTATAAATTATAAATGTTTACATACCCAACAATTTTCCCGAATCGACTAAAGATAATTTCGAGATCGTCGTCGTTCGTGACCGGATTTAACTTGCAGACAAACAACACGTTTTCCGGCGGGGCAATATCCGCATCCGGTATATCTCCTACAATCTCCAATATTGTGGCTCTCGCTTTTGCTTCCTTTTTCTTCTGTATTTCCATAATCTCTTCCGCGGTCATACCGCCAGTATCGTCGATTGCTTCATCTGCCCCAATTCTATCGCTCTAAATATGGACAAACAAAATAAACAAAGAAGATGTGTAAAAATGGTGAAGATATCTTAAATATGTTCAAACTTGTATTTATATAATAAGCAAAATTAAATAAATAGGCATAATAAAAAGGCACGGAAAAAAAACATATTTGTTTACAAGCTTATTTTTATCAAAGGAAAAGAGATGCATAGATGTAAACATACATGGAGCAGGCGTTATCAACGCGTAAAGAAACGAACGTGTGACATTATTTTCTAAATGTGGCATACCATTAGAGCTTCCTTCGTAGGTTCCGGGCTTCTGTCGGGAATCACGAATCCTACAGGATCGTCAAACGGATCCTCCAAGATAACGGTGTGAGATATCCTTATATCTTGATACGGTCTTTGATCTCCATCGCAGATGGTTTCGTTAAACTTGAGAATCACCTCCAATCCCTCTGTGATCTCTCCGAACACACAGTGTTGGTTGTCCAAGGACTGCAGCTCTGATCCCAGCGTGATGAAGAACTGGGAGCCCAGCATGTTGTTCCCGCAATTCACCATGGACAGCAGACCTATACGGCTATGTTTGATCTTCGGCATCTGCTCGGCCTCGTAGTAACGAGCCTTTTCACCCAGTACACGTCCGTACACGCTCTCTCCGCCTTTCCCGGTGCCAGTGGGATCGCCGGTCTGTGCGATAAAGTTGGTCTGCACCGAGTGAAAGAGGTTCCAGTTGTAGTACTTGAGTTTGCACAGTTTTAGAAAATTCCGTGTGGCTGCAAAGACAAAAGTAATCACGTAGTGCATCATGCAAATGTAAACGAGAGGTCTGTTCCTTATAGCCGCACTGTTTATTTTGTGCACTTAAAATATGGAACAGATAGGTATATAACTAGGCGTTAAGGAAGCAAAAAGTTGAAAAAACAGATCTAAATACAGAGATATAATGTAAATTACGCGTTGTGCAGTAGGTGTTTTAAATATTTAAATTCATAAATTGTAGGATTACGTCATTCTTCTTTATTTTTACGTTAAATGTGCAATTTTATAATGCTTAAAATACATCATACTTAATTCAGAATTACTTAATGATGCGCATAACTGTGCGGAGACGTTCCTTAATTGATCATCGTGAAAGGATACTCACTTTGAGGACGCTCCTCGGTGTAGAGATCCACCGTGAAATCTCCTATGGTGGTTTCTACCACCACGGCCATGTTTTCTTCTCGGATTTTTTAACTATCGGACAGCAATCTCAATTTTTCTTACGAGAAATAAAATTTATATTTCGAAACGGAGCTGCCGAGCCACCAGAGCCACTAGCTGTAGGTTGTAGGTTACCTCAGGTCTCTCAGTTCCAGGTTTTCAGGCATTCAGGCCGCAGGCCGCATGCCGCATGCCGCAAGCCGCAAGGCAAGTAGCAGTAACCACAGATCACCCCCCAGATCGCGGAATTTTCCGACGCATGCGTCTACCCCCGCACGCGCACGCGCACGCGCGCGCGCACGTGACCGATCACTTTCATGTAAATAGTAGTGACACTTGACACTTGACACAGTGGTTAGATGAAACGCAAAAGGGGCCTGTGAAACATTTTTCCGAAAATATACATTGTATACATTCGTACTCTGTCATTATTGACACGTGTTATCTTCTTATAACGCTGTTCTTTTCAAATGATGTGAGAAGAAACGAGAAGAAATAATCGCTTGTTCTTTAAAAGAGGTGCGCATTATTTCTCGTGCATAATTTATCTAGATAAGTCTGTGTTATAGATATTAAGCAAAGTTTATCATATTGTTTGGATAATTCATCGCATCTTGTATTCTATAAGTTGATTGTGTTTTTGTCACCTAAGTTCACCCATAGGCATCGTATGTGTATATATAAACGATGTAACCGTTTCAGTTACAGAAACACTTAATTTTGATGGAACTGACTGACTTCTGCATCGCTACACATACTTGATATTGACCGTATAGAGTTAGGAGATCTGATGACAGATCTTAATGAGGGATCTTCCAAAAGAAGGAGTTCTTTGTCACCTAACTTAAGAAGCGGTACTATAAATTTTTATAGTATGATAGTTATAATTATTAAAATCTAGCATCTAGTATATATATTTAAAAAAGCACACATATTATTATTTTCTATGTTTTATCTTCTTTCAGAGAAGGAATATGTCCTCTCCTTCACATTTTAATTATCATATGAAAAATATTAGTTTTCGTAGCCAACCAATAGGCAAACAAGATGATGACCACTTCCTTGTTGAACAATTTGTAAAGAATGTTCTTAGTTTTAGTTCTCAGTACGGCGGCAGTAACAGCATATCTTACGCCGCTGTTAACATAATTGGGTCATATAGCACGTTTCCAGAGTATGGTCGAGATTATCGACGGACGTTTGCCATGGTATGTATTATATTTTCTGTCGTTATTCGTTATCAGCTTATAGAAAATAATCGTAACTTTTCTGACTTTTTTGAAATATGGATTTCCGAAATGGGTGATAATAGATACATGAGATGAGGGTTATTAGGATAGAATTTTGGACCCATCGATTGCGATTCGATTATTTCCACATAGATCCACATATTATCTTAATAATAGCAATTTAATTTAATGCTACAAGATCTTATAGTTTTGGCACTTTCCTGGCTTACTTTTTATTATAGAGAACTTATGGACCATGGTGGGACAAAGCACCTTCGAGATCAATCGATTATATGCCACAAAATAATACGGAGGTTATGAGTCAAGATTATATTAGTACGTAATATTTGAATTTTGACAAATACGAGACTATTATTAAAGAAGAATACGCTTTTGTTGAGAAGAGAGATTATAATTATTTTTTCCATTTTGAAGATGTTGAGTATCATGAAGCTGTATACCCAATTAGAGTTTCTATATACGAAACATATAATCCCGGGAGTGTAGTTCGAATTTGGGCTCAAGATCCTAACAATCGTTGGTTTCTATTGTGGAATGGACCACCTCAGATTGTTCCTTCAACACCACGGATATTTTCCCCACCTTTACGGTCGTGTGATTTTAAAACTAAAACACTCAGACTAGAGTTTAACCACAGCTTATTGGACTATTACACAGAGCTAGATGCTGTACTGCTCATCGGAACAACAGACTTGATTCTTCCTAAAGATCGATCCCACAAACGGAGTATAACTAATCTATTAAAAACCATCAACTGCAAGTATCCTTGCCATTGGGACATCCATAATTTAACGCCGGATTATGAAGATGCACACATGGATATAGTTCATCTTAGGGAAACTTTCGATGAACATTGTATTATGCCAAAACATAAAATGTTTTGTGCCAAACATGTATATGCCAAAACGTTGTGCTATATAAGGTATTATAATTAGCAACATTAAACACAATATTCTTTTTTTTTTGTTAATAATGAACATAATTTTTACCAATGTCATTTCTAGTGGCAAAGTATTGAATCTTTACAAGAGCAAGCCTCAATTTAAAAAGGGATCTAATAGTATTGCATTTACACACAATCGAGTTTCTTTAAATGAATCCAAGAAGTCATTACATGGCACACAAAGTTTTTCCGTGCTTTCTGTAAAGTATTCTAAGAAATCTGTTTTTCATAATGACTTTATTGTAATTTATTTAGACTTTATATTTTACCTATTTATTAAGACTTTATATTTTACCTTTTCAGCATGAAATAATAACAAAAATATTAAGAAATTTAGACTTGATGTCGTTGTGTCGTATGGGCAGAGTAAATAAATATTTCAATAATTTAGTACAAAACCCTCTGCTCTATAAAAGTTTGAATCTAAAACCGTATTGGCATATTATTAGTACAAAGGCGTTGCACTATTTGGCATTCAAATGCAAATATTTGCGACGATTGGATCTTTCGTGGTGCGACAGCTTTTCTGTCTCGGATCTCGAAAAATTCCTTGACACTTGCGGTAGTCTCTTAACGCACTTACGATTAGATTGCTGTTCGTGTATTGATGACTCTGCCATGCTTAAAATTTCGACGGTATGCAAAAATTTGAATGGTATGTTACATAAAAATGTTCATTATTATTACACATGGATTATATATAATTAGTACGTACATTTTTTTTTTTTTAGAATTGAGTCTACGTAATTGTGACTCGATAAAGGACCAAGGATTTTTATGTCTTGAAAATCTTGAGTCGCTGGAGCGTTTAGATCTTTATAGGACGCGGATAAAGACTCAAACTCTTTGCAAGATATTGCGAAAAAACCGACGGATGCGTCACTTAGATATAGGAGGCACGTACGAGTATCTGAACGTAGATGAAGTTGCAATGGAACTGAGAAACTCGTGTCCAGATTTGGAAAGTATAGATTTATGGCAGGCACACACTCTTACATCACAGGGTATCGATGCCCTCGCTGACTGCAAGAATCTACGGGAAGTGGATTTTGGTTGGTGGTACGTGCGTGTGTCATTTTTTTGGAAATGCATATTTCGTCATTTTACGCAGATTATGAATTTGAAATCTATTTATGGGATCACGAATTGTGAATCTAAGATTCGCTAACTGCGAGTCTGCTACAGAGCTCTCATACAGAGCTATGTGTCCTCCCAGTTTTTTAATATACATATTACTATATTTTTTATTAAAATCTACGTTTCTCTCGTATGTATCTTGAAAATAGTTGTGCTGTTTTTCTGTTTGCAATTGAGGGTTGTAATAAAACATAGCTGTGTTGTTTACAGTGACAGTCGTGGCAGTACGACCGGTTATGGTGACAGCTTCCGTAGGTTGTTATCCTCCTGTGAACACCTGGAAAAGGTCTTTTTGGTTTATTTTAGACAGCTGACCGAACACGATTTGAGAGCACTGACGCTGTGCAAAAATTTAAAACAGTTAGACTTGTTAGGCTTGCGATCCCTAACAACTGAGGTATGTTATGCATTTTTTATAAATTGTCCTAAACTGGAAATGATTGATCTCAGCTTCTGTAACAATATTACCGACCACTCGATTCAGCAGTGGCAGCAAATGTATCCGCATGTGGCCATAAAAAAACAACCCACACAGGACATGATATCATTAGTATAATATACTGAGTATATACGGAATATACTGAGTATATACTGAATATATACGGAATATACTGAGTATATTGTAAAGAGTTTAATTTGTTCTGTTCTTGTTGTTACGCACCGTATTTACGGCACTGACCACGATATGTGTCGCGGGGAGATGTCAGGATAAGGATATAG
>NW_020216307.1:0-2965 GCF_003070985.1 Temnothorax curvispinosus | reverse complement strand
GTACACACGTGGTACGAATGGTGTTGAACACCGCACCATATTGCACTCGCGTCTGATTTCTCGCATTACTGCATTTGTTTACTAAAAAATTATGCCTGTGTTCGTGGTAAACAAGTTCGTGGTAATCAGTATCAGCGCTAAAATGAGTACAAAATCAAGAAATAATGAGACCATAGGTACTCACTGTTTGGTTTTTTGGTTGCCTAAACATAGTGGAGAGGAAGGGACCTCTTCTGTGGTAAAAACTGACGTGATTCCACGTACTAAAAGAAAGGTAGGATGTGTAACAAAGTTATGGTGGAACAACGAAAAAGACGAGAAGAAGAAATCCTATCCTGTAAAAATTTTGCATTTTGGTAAGTGATTTAATTTTGTTGAGAAGTGAAGTATTATATATTTTATTTTATTTTATTTGTGTTATATGTTATATAAATCACGAGGCGGTCTCGCTCCGCGCGTACTTACCCAGGCAGGAGAATAAGAGACGTCTAAAGACGTCTTAATGACGTCTAATTGACGTCTAGAGACGTCATTTGACGTTATTCTCCTGCCTGGGTAGAGCGAGACACTACCGTGTCTCTTGATTATATTATATTATATTATTATTATTTTTACTAATGGGCGCTACTGTGCTCTGTTGGCTCGTTTGCAGGTGATGAGCGAGATTTAAAAACAATAGATGTGGACGCTTTTTCCGGATCATTAATTGATCGGTCCCAAAAAGCTTTTCCAGGTCAAATTTTGGCAAAGAAGAAAGAAACTCAGCAATCAACAACTGAAAAGTTTAAGATCAAAGAAAGCGTCCAAAAGAAACGAGAATCTGACTTGATTTTCGAAAATTCGATTTTTGGAGAGCACGATACTTCAGAAGTGATCCCTGTGCAAAATATGAAAGCCAAAAAGCTGTGTACTGAGAATTCAGCTAAGGCTAAAAGTTCAGCGAACAGCAAGCCTGAAATAACGACGTCTGCAGAGACATCTCCTGAAATTATAAACACTTCATCATCGAGCAGAGTGTCAAGAAATCAACCATCGCTGGATGAAAATTTGTCTGCCTTAATGCGCAATTTAAAAAATATAATTTACTTATACGGTATGAAACGTTAACTTTTTAATCCCTATTTGTAAAATATATAGAAACATATATAATTTGTACAATGTTGCAGGCAATGGTGATGTGATAAACTTCTTAAATCACATACTACATGGAGTACTCAATGACTGCAATACTAAATTAACTGACATCCCTCCATTTGTAAAGGCATTATACGAGACATGCAAATCACTTCACAATACTAAAGTAGAACGAATGGAGGCTCCACCGTTTAATATTGAGGTGAGTCTTTTATGATGTACTCTGTGTGAACAATACTCTGACTACTTCTAGAGAAAATTAAAATTATACTTTTTTATTCGTCACAGTTACCTTCTACATATCTTATTGATGGGCCAGACAAGGTAAAAGAAAACAAATTTTCTTTTAATATCTTAAATAGTTAACGTTACTTTAGATTGTGAACATGTTAACTAGCATGTATGCTTATTTCAGGTGCCACTCTTCCAGGGAGGCCGTTTCTATGTCCTGCCACAGCAGTTGGCTCTAATTTCGTCAAAAACAAAGCGTACAAACGATTGGAAATCTTATGTAAAAGCTGTTATTCACGAATTGTATGGCAATAGTGCAGCATGGATCTCTGCGTGTGGTACAAGAAATACAGTAGGGATTCACCCCCAACTCTTTGATGACTTGTATGGTATGCAATTTTTTGTTCTATTATTGGTAACTTTTATTTCTATAAAATATTGCATACAGAAAGAATTTTCTAAGGTGCATCGCATCCATCTCTTAATTTTTCAGAGGAGATTTGCAAACGAACAAAAATTTTAGTGAAAAAATCGGATTATATATATCAAGTAAACCACCTAGCCTCAAACAAGAGAAGAGCAAGGAATCACAAGCAGATTACAAGAAGAAGCCATGAACATAACTCAAAGAAAGCTACAAGCATTGCGAAGAGTGGTCCAGGTTGTAGTACAAATGATTTGTCTCCAACTTCTACATCACAGCAGCAGAATTCTTCAATCACAAGAAGAAGCCATGAGCATAATATAAAGAAAGCTACAAGCACTGCAAAGAGTGATCTACGTTGTAATACAAGTGATTTGCCTTCAGCTTCTATATCCGAGCTTCAAAATTCTCCAATAGAGCAACTATCAGCTCCGCACAATACTACATTAGAACCTGTATTCCAACATTTTTCATCCACACCTCAGCCTCCTCCCACTCTCTCACCGCCATCAGCAAGTTTCGAGAAAAATTTTGGATCTATCTCATCGCCAGAGCACACCCAAGAGAGTCGATTTTCTTCTCGGAATCAAAATAATCAGCAAACTTTATCAAATTATTCTAATTTCCATACACAGCCGCTTCTGCTTCCACACCATAGCTCAAGTTTTGTTCCTTTTTCGAACCCTTCAGAACCATCTCAGATATTCGATAATCCACAGTTTAAGAATTTTATGGCTCAATGTTTCATGCAGTTCACACAGCAATCAACACCACCAAAACATGATTCGATAGTCTCTCATTCATTATCATTTCCCAATAATCTTGAGCAGCCATCATTCATGTCGATTTCTCAATTATCTAACTCTAATGAATCTAATACAATTGAAAAAGACCAAAGGTCATATCATGTTATGTAATATCTGTTGTGTAAAGTACATTTCATGATAAATAAAATACATAAAATGCATTTATGATAAATAAAGTATTTCTGAGCATAATTATTTATTCATTAATATATCTGTAGCATTCCATAAAATTACAACGTTTAAAGTTAGAATAACACACATAATTCTAGTAACGCACATAATAATTCTTTTGTTCTCGGGGAGAAGGAGGAAGGGAGGACTAGAAAATACAGCCGAGTTTAGTATTTTCACCTATTCTATTGAGTAAGAT
>NW_020216306.1:0-6408 GCF_003070985.1 Temnothorax curvispinosus | reverse complement strand
TTTTTCGGTAAAATCTTCAAAGTTGTTCTCATTGGTTGAATCCTCTCGTTCATCGTACTCCTCGGCTGTCTCAGTCTTTTTTGACCTATCGCAGTCCGAGTTGGCGTTATTCTCTTCCGATGATGTCAATTCGTGCATCGTTATTACACAAACTTCTATTTCGTCTTCCTGACTGTCGTATTCATCTAATTCTTCTCTTTGCGAATCGTTATCTTCGTTCGACGAATCGTCGTCTTCCTGTTGCGAATTGTTACTTTCCCCGTCGCTGTTATCGTTATCCCCTCTCAGGATTGGTCTTCTGTATGGTCTTAATTGCCGTGAGTTGTAGACTCCTTTCGGATGTCCGTCCAAACTCTCTATCATATAAACGTTCTCGCGCACTTCTCGCGCCACGCGATATGGACCGTCGTAGACTAGGTGAATCTTGCGAGTCAATCTTCTATTCGCATCCGATCTTCGGTGCAATTTGACCATTACGCCGTCACCCGGTTGTAGTCTAGACGCCACCTCGTGCTTCTCCGCCTGTATCCTTCTTTTTCTCGCCTGACTGGCTAATCTGCCTTTCGCCCATCTTATTCGTTGTTCTCTATCTTCTTCGTTTCGTTCCGTAGGCATCGGAAAGGTTTATTTCACTTTAAGCGAATGCCGTTCGGGTTGACGGGAGCGCCCGCGACTTTCCAACGGGTGCTCGATCGTTTGATCGGGCCCGAGATGGACCCTTATGCGTTTGCCTATCTCGACGACATAGTAATCGCGACGGAAACTTACGAGGAGCATTTAATCTGGTTGGAACGTGTATTTAAGAAAATTCGAGAAGCCGGTCTTACGATTAATCCCGAGAAGAGCCACTTCTGCCGATCTCAGGTGAAATATCTAGGGTTTCTCGTGAACCGAGACGGTTTAAAGGTCGACCTGGATAAGACGGTCGCCATTAGGGAATATCCGGTGCCGCGTAACCTCAGACAGTTACGGCGTTTCATAGGAATGGCATCGTGGTATCGCCGCTTCATACCGCAGTGCGCGACGCTCTTAGAACCATTAACGCGTCTTCTCAAGAAGAACCAGCCGTGGGAATG
The DNA here is from genome assembly GCF_003070985.1 of Temnothorax curvispinosus. NCBI lineage: Eukaryota > Metazoa > Arthropoda > Insecta > Hymenoptera > Formicidae > Temnothorax > Temnothorax curvispinosus. Next base: position 5,332 of record NW_020216306.1, on the reverse strand, counting down.
GGGCGAAGAACAAACCATCGCGTTTGAAAACGTAAAAGCTCGTTTAGCCTCTCCACCTACTTTGTCGTGCCCAGACTTCCGCGTGCCGTTTTCGTTGCAGACCGACGCAAGTTCCGTGGGATTGGGCGCAAAGTTGACGCAACAAATAGATGGGAACGAACATGTGGTCGCGTTCGCGAGTAGGTCGCTATCGGAAGCGGAGCGCAAGTACTCAACGACCGAGCAAGAATGCCTCGCCGTAATATGGGCCATTAAAAAGTTCCGGCCATATTTGGAAGGATACAAATTTACAGTAGTAACGGATCACAGCAGCCTCCGTTGGCTGCACAATCTTAAGAATCCGACCGGCCGGTTAGCGCGGTGGGCCCTCGAGTTACTTGAGTACGACTATCGAATCGAGCATAGGAAAGGAGCGTTGCACCACGTGCCAGATGCGCTCTCGCGAATTTACGAGAAGGATAACGATTTGTGCGCAGCGGTCGCGATTGAAGATGAGTGGTACGCGAAACGGTTTGACGACGTTACCGAGCACCCACGCCGATTCCCCGGGTGGAAAATCGATGGAGGACAGTTATATTTCCGCAGACCTCACCCGATCGTAGGCGAACTGGTAGACGATCTCGACCAGTGGAAACGTGTCGTACCGAAGGACTCGCGGGAGGAAATAATTCGCGATAATCACGATCCACCTCAAGCCGGACATTTCGGCGTTGCAAAAACCTACCGCCGGGTCGCGACGCGATACTATTGGCCACAGATGTTTCGCGATATTACTAGATATGTGCGTCGGTGCGATACCTGTCAGCGAACGAAAGTGGAACAGGACGTTCCCGCGGGATTAATGGGACAACGCGCCATTGAAGCTCCGTGGACGGTAGTTGCCGCGGATATAATGGGGCCGCTTCCGCCAAGTAGATCGGGTCACGCGTATCTTTTCGTAATACAAGACCTCTTTACTAAATGGGTTGAGTGTCGCCCGCTTCGTAAGGCGACCGGCAGAGCGATCCGAGACGCGATCGAAGATCTCGTTATATTTCGGTGGGGAGCACCTCGCGTATTGCTGACTGACAACGGTACGGAATTTGTCAATCGCGACTTACAGGCACTCGCAGAACAATACGGCATTAAGCACTCGACGGTGCCACCATACCACCCACAAGCCAATCCGGTCGAGCGGGTAAATCGCGTGCTAAAGACTATGATTACCGCGTTCCTCGACCGGGATCATCGAGAATGGGACCGACACATCAACGAATTCCGTTTCGCTTATAACTCCGCGCATCATACGTCGCTTCAAGCGACCCCGGCCTTTCTCAACTTCGGGAGGGAACCTCAACCTGTTAGTTTGCGCGGACGAGAAGATGTCGAGATCGAAGGTGCCGATCCCGCCAGCTGGAGAGAAAGGATGGAACACATCCGCCAGTTACGCGGGTGGATTGTGGAGAATCTCGAGGCCGCGCGGGCCAAGCAAACGCGATATTACAACTTACGACGGCGGGATCGACGGCTCGCCGTAGGCGATCTCGTTTTGAAACGGCAACACATTTTGTCGTCCGCCACACAGCATATCTCTGCAAAATTAGCCGCAAAGTACCATGGTCCGTTTACCGTTCATAAAATTCTGTCGCCGGTAGTCTACGAACTCACCGATCCGCTCGGTAACGTGATAGGTAAAGTCCACGTAAAAGATTTGAAACCTTATCGTGAATAGTCCGCTTTACCTTTTTTTTTTGTATGACCTGTCAGTACAAACATCTAATAAACTATTAACCACCACCTCTAGAGTAAGATCTTACCCTTAAACCCACCCCGAAACCTTCGTTGACTCTTAAATCGCGAAACACCCTGCCGTTAATCACGTTCGATAGTTGGCGTTGCCGCGCAAGCCCGTCGGCACGAATAGAAGCCACGATAGGACTTAGTATTGCGCTCTCGTTCTGCGGTCGACGCCACTCTCGCGTTGGTGTTGTGCTAGCACGAATCTGCCCTGTACGTCTTCGCGTACCTGGCTAAAACGGGGCTACCTCCCACGGGAAACGTAGACGGGAGCTACCCCCCCTCTCAACCTTCGTCGACGCTGGGACTCGTTAGCGTTAGGTATTTCGCGTTGTCGCGTTAGCGTTAAGTAGTTAGCGTTTTCGCGTTGTGTTGATGTGCGTTGCGTTAGAGTTCGGTAGGCAGTCGTCAACAAGCGGGAGGCACATAGCCATCGTAGGCCATCGTAAGAAGTCCGACTTGCGTCAAATCGTTAAGCGAAACGGAAACCGGGCAAATGAGGCATTCCGAGTTTAATTTCGAGGTTCTTACGGCAAGTGGGAAGGGGGCCGAGATTTGATCGTATTATTATTTCAATCGTGGGATTTCTTTTTGTTATACGTTGTGTCCGTCCAATTGATGGGAGCCCTTCGCTGGAGATCTCGATCGCGTGAGCGTCCTGATGACGAGCCCGGAGGGGCAAGTGGCTAAATCGAGGCAATCGAGCCCGATATGCTCTCTCTTGGGGTGGGGTGTTGTGACGTTGCGGTTTCGCCGCGGCGTGGCAGCGCCCCGCCGCCGTCACAAGGCGCGGATTGCGCGCCCGAGGACGGCTCACGAATCGGTTTCGATCTCCAGGGGCGTATTAAATTTACGATTAGATGATTAATTCTTCTTTTTTTTTCTTATTGCGATATTGCGTGGCGCCTCACCCCGACGAGTTGGAGTTCCACAGCGCCACACCGAAGATGGCAGGGATTACGGAAGCCGGAAGGAAAGCGGAATAACGAGGGCCCGAAACGAGATGTTGAAGGCAAGGAGCCCGAGTTACGAGGACCGCTACTTAAGCGAGGGACGGCGTGAGACGCGCGCGCTGCGCGCCAACAACGGCAGGCGAACCTGTGCATCGCAGGGGCCCGGCGCCGGGCCTGCCTGCAGTCCTCCAAGGCCAGACGGACTCTGGGGGTGGATGGCCACCGCCCCCGAGTCAAGCCAGAGGACACCGCGGGAGTCATCGCCTCGCCTGTTGCATCGGGGAATCCGGAAGGACCCCGCGAGCGGAAGGGCACGTTCGAACGCCCCGCCGAATCCACGGTCGATAACCCCGCTAGCGGCTCCCTCGCGAGCCTGCGAGCTCATCGCTAATTGGTCCGCTTATCGCGCGGAAGGGTCGCGCACGTCCCGCTAGGGGCGTTATATCGATGCCGCTATCGAGCGCACTTCCGCGATCATTGGTGAGCCACCTTCGGGACCGCACGCACGCATTTTTCCGAGCACGTCCTGATCGACTCTGTCGCGCACCTGGCGCTTGTTTTCTCTCTCGCGACGACCTTGACGACGGCGGAGGAGACTCCTGGAGGAAGCATCGTACCGGTGAGGTTGCCTCGCATTAGTTTGCGATAGTGTAAGCCACGACACCGCCCCCCCCGGGCCACGCTCTCGTATAGAGTATTCGCGTACTGGAGACCTCGTAATTGCGTTAGCGATCGAGAACGAGAGCGAAGGGCTTCGGGATGGTCTCGTGGCCAGGAAACGGTACTCGTTGCGTGAAAATCCTGGAGATCGCGATAGGTATCGTGACTTGGTAATTTGCGAATATTCTCGCGGTATCTCTGGTCGCGATCGCGTATTCGGCGACGGTAATCCGGGCTACCCGGCTGTACGTCACGCGCGACTCTCGTGATCGTAATTTATTCGTCGAGAATGATTCTTTTACGTTACGCCGTTTCAGTAATTTCGTGCGCTTGCGGTCAAATACGCGTTTTCCCCGTGGAAATATTTTTACCGGCGTAGATTTAGTTTTCCATTGCGTTAGTATGTAAGTTCATTATCTATTGCGTTAGATTTAGTTTACCCCGCGTTAGTTTGTAAGTCAGTCGCGAAGTTATTGCGTTATACAGTACGGCGCCGGTTTAGCGGGATTCTCATCAAAAAGCACTCTTTCCTCGCGTTGAATGGCGTGCTCTCCTGCGTGGGGCGTACGTCCCGTAAAAACTCGTCAGACGGAGTACAGTATTATTCTCGCGTTGATGATTTTCTCGTCGCGATAAAACCTAAATATTTCGCGTTATCTGTCGCGTTCGGGCTTAATCATTGGCCCGCCGTTGTATTATATTGCGCTTCGTATTTCGGGGACACTCTACCTTGGCGACAGAATTTTGTGCAATCGCGACCCTTCGAAATTTATGGAGTTAAGTTTTAGTGTTCGTAGTCGAGTAAGTTTTGAATTGTTATTAAAAATTATTACCTTTCTGTCTACAAGTCTTTTCGGATAAGTATTTCACGCTCACGACCGATCACGTCTGTATTATTTCGTTTGATTGGCAATGAACCAACGGTTCTCTAATTTGGTAGAGCAATTTCGTGAGCTAATTCTCTCTCTCTACAATAAATGTTAATCTCTTTTGTTATTAATTGTGTGAGTTCGTAATTTCTGTGTCACCCGTCACAATTCGCGCTGCCCTATATCACCTTCGTCCCTGAGTATTACGCTGAGCTGGTCGATTTCTCGCACGCCGATCCATTACGGTAAATATCTCAATAATTTTGTGATTTTCGCGTTAGTGGACGCGGGATACCGCGTCTGGCGCCCAACACTCACGTTCGCGTTAGAAATTCGGCTCGTGCGAGAGATCCGTCGGAGGGGCCTAACATCCTACTCTCCCGCAACTCCCTTTTGATCCGGCTTTGCGCCCGAACGGGTAAAAAGTCGTGACAATACATACGCATTTATTATAATTGTAAACATTATTGACGAGAGAGAGAGAGAGAAAAAGAGAGAGAGAGAGAGAGTCTCGCACAGCTTGGACAAATAAATTTTTTTTTTCGACCGACACACGTCTCGAAAATTTGAAATTAATATACTTCTGTGTCGTGTGTTATGTGTTACTATATTCTTTCTTTCTTTTTCTTTCTTTTTTTTTCTTTTTTTTTCTTTATCTATATCTATAAAGGAAGATGTCCTGACTGACTGACTGACTCATCAACGCCCAGGCCAAACCCCTGAACCTAGAGACTTGAAATTTGGAGGGTGTATTCCTCTCATGACGTAAGCATCCACTAAGAAAGGATTTTTAGAAATTCCACCCCTAAGGGGGTGAAAAGGGGTAAAATGTGTTTTTTTCACGATTGTTCTGACTGACTGACTGACTCATCAACGCCCAGGCCAAACCCATGAACCGAATTTTTACCAAAAGTATATGAAATAGGGGTAGAATTTTCCGGGGAGCGCCACTATGTGTATAGTTCTTTGTTACCGATTTTCTGGAAACCGGTTTTTCTAATTTTTTTAATTTTTCGGGAAATAATTCACCGAATCTCAAAAAATTATAGATCAAACAGGGGTAGAATTTCCCGA
>NW_020216305.1:1916-32757 GCF_003070985.1 Temnothorax curvispinosus | reverse complement strand
AGAAATTTGGACAAATTCTAAATATCGTGAGTGATACCACTACCTTCCAGTCCTTGTCTACTTCCAAGTCTTTTTCAATAGAATATCAACTTGCAATAGCTTTGTATCGCTTTGGAAATGATGGCTCAGGTACGTCATTTCCTAGGATTTCTGAACACTTTGGAATAAGCGGGGCAGAAATGATACATTTGTGCACTGAACGTGTGATTACGGTAAGTCAAGGATAATTATTTCTTTACATTATTATTAAACTTATAAATTTAAATTAATATTATATTTTTATATTTATACAGGCGCTGCTCTCTGTAGAGAAAAAATACATAACTTGGCCGAGCGAATTGGAACGCAAGCACATTTGCGCAACGATGATGAACTCGCTTCCAGGATGTATTGGTTACATGGATGGTACACATATACCGTTGTTCGAGGCACCTCTGCAAGACCATGAAGCGTATTTTAGTAGAAAACAGCAGTACGCACTACACATACATGCAATCTGTGATAATCATTTGCTATTTAGGAGTGTCTCAGTAGGTTATCCGGCTAGTGCACATGATGCTAGAGTTTTCGCCAACTCGCCCATTGGTCTACATCCAGAGAATTACTTATCAGACGGTCAATGGATAGCAGGAGATTCAGCCTACCGCTGTAATCGATACGTAGTGACTCCGTTTAGAGAAAATTCAAATGTTGGAACACGAAGAGATAGGCGTCGTTTCAACCGTCATTTTTCAAGTATTTTATTAATTACGTTATTACACAAGTATGTTTATGATTTAGAACATTATCCTATTGCTCACAAAACATTGTATTCAGGTAAACGAGTGAAAATCGAGCATGCATTTGGAATTTTAAAAATGTTATTTAGAAGTCTTCGATCCTTGCGTGTTCGAATAAATAAGAACAAAGGACATCGACGAGCATGTCAGTGGATTATAACTTGTATAGTATTGTATAACATTATTAAGCCAAAACCACAGGACTACAACTTCGATGTAGAACAAGTTTTTCATCACTTCGAACAGGAGCTGCAATACGATGAGACTAGAGGTGAAAATAACTGCCAAAGAGAGATTTTATTCCAGTGGTTTTTGCAAAGAAATATTTAGTTTTCTTAGTTACCATTTTATTCCCTTGTTTCAAGATTATACAGAAAATAAAAATGGAACAAAAATAATATGAATAATATTATGTATTTATATTATATAAAATATATATTTATATTATTATAAAACAGAATATAATGTTGTATAATTATCATAATTATCTCTCGAACGATCGCATCAAAAGTTGAAATAGGAACAGTTGCATAAGATGTAGGTGACACCCTAAAGTATTTCCCTCGTAAATGTTAACAAAAAAAAATTTTCTTTACTTTTCTCTTCATTTTATAAAATTTTTTAAATTTATTTTTTTTAAATGTAATTTCTGTAGTATAAAAAAATTTTAATTTTAATGAAAAAAAAAGACCTTCAGCAATCGTAAAATTTTTCCATGTCGTGATCATAAAAATAAAATAGCTAGGGTGTAGCCTACACCCCACGCGATCTTTCGAGGGTTATACAGAGACTTCCCTGGTAATTATTCAATACCCATTTTTAATTTTTCCAACTCAAGATCATGCTGTAATTTTAATTTCTGGAGCTCTGCATCTTTTTCAATTTTTAACTTCTCAAGTTCAAATTGCCGGTCTTCACTTTTTTTTTGTCTTTCTATATCTGCCGTCCACTTCTCACGTTCGAACTTTAATTGCTGCTGCTTAAATTCTTGTTCTATTTGGAATCGTGTCTGTTGTTCAGCATGCATCTGCACCTCCTTTGCCTTTTCCCAATTCAGACGTTTCTCTTCAACAACAATTCTTGCTTTCAGAGAATTTTCTAGCGCCGCTGCAGCAGACTTAATAGGGCTTTTTCGTAATCTTTTCTTTAAAGGTTCATCCTCTGACGTCGATGTAGTGGGTGTTTCAACAACGTGTTCAATAATTTGAAAACTCAAAGCATCTATATCATCAGGTAGGTTGGGGAGTGTGTTCAGGAGTGTGTCAACAGTTGTATCATTATTTGTATCAGTTTCTATTTCCAAACTTGTTCCGTCACCATCCAACTCAATATCATCACTATGATGGATGTAAGGAGGATTGATGTGAGGCTTGTCACCGAGGATTTCGTCCAACTCGAAAAAAAATTTACAACGCTTGATTAGCTCCACTAAAAGTTAAAATATGTATCAGATAAGCATAATCATAAACGTCACTTATAGTTTATAAAACGAATGAATCATATAACGCTTAATAAATCATATAATCATATATACTTTTTACAGTATCACTTCCTGTCTCGACATTTTCTTGAAGAATGTCTTGTCTAGTTTTGTTTCGCCATTCCAAAGCTTTATTGTACGATGCCTTCATATTCTTCATATGTTGAACAAGCTTAGCATTGTTAATATTCTCAAAAAGTGGAAGTTGGTGAATGCGTAAGAAATTTTTGTAGTACTCGGGTGCGGTTGGCTTCTGGAAAACCATTTTAAATGTTTAAATATAAATGAAGGTTTTAAATATATACCCAGTAAACATCGAGCATCAGTTACATTGCATCTGTGTTACAATTCCTCACTCAACAAAGTAAATGCAATATAACATATGTGTTATATTACATTTACATTGTTGAGTGAGAAATTATAGATGCAATGTAATTGATGCTCGGTGTTTATTGGGTATTTGAATATTCACTGATGTAATAGCCATTTTGCCCATTTACTTCGAATTGTCTTCCTATGGATATGCCATCCTTGGCGTAATCTAAAATCGCTTTCTCCATTTCTTCAGTCCACTTCTGGCGAGGATTAATCACTACACGTGACTTTTTGGTCCTTTAAATGAGATTAAAAAAGTTTTCAAATTTTTTTTCCGTACTTTTTTATAAATTAATTTAAAAATTATTTAACGTAATACAATAGGTAATAGAAATTGACATTCATTCCATCAGGTTCCACACAGCTTTTTCTTGGCATTTTGTAGACTCGTACCCAGCAGGCCTATTCTGTAATTATTAACAATAATGTCGTTATTGATGCTGTCGTTGCGCTGATAGTAAAAAAAGCTGCGCAATGACATATCGATAATGACACTATTGTTACAGATACAGAATAGACTTAAGTGCGTCCAGACTTGTGTCGTATCACCGTATCATATCCTGGATCATGTATCATGATCAGCTAAGAATAGGTATTTACATATATACGGCACCCCGTCCACACTTAGCTGATCATAATACGCGATCCAGGACATATACGATATGAACGCACCTTTACAGTGCTGCTAGAATGTAAGCTGCTAGATCGTGGAATAGGAGAGCTTTCACCACTGAATGCAGGATGCCACTAACTTAACCTAACCTATCCACACGTACAGCATGTCAGTTTAGCCGAAGACGAATGCTTAACCTATCGTATTAACCTTTAGGTTAAAAGTTTAAAAATTAACTTTTTAACCTGACATAACCTGTCAAACCGTTAAACTTTACCTTATTTGAATACCCCTATTGTAGATTTGGCTTAAGATTTTTTTCCAAATTGTATCGGTTTCTATCGTTTTCTATCAGGATTTTTCTTATCGGGGTATACTTCGGAAAAATCTTTATTACGCAATATAGTGCCTGTTACACGTGCATATATATGTAAATACAGATTACTTTCTCGTTTTCTTCATATTGATCTCTGACAACAGGCAGGAGCCAAAAAACGGAAGAAGAGAAGCACACCTTGTTTTTCCTTCAACATGTCTTACACTTGCAATAACTGTAAACGTCACGTGGATCTCATTGCCGTCAGATACCATTGTACAGTTTGTGACGTATGTATATTAGATTGCTTTGGAGAAAAATACTTTTGCCACTTTTCATGACTTTTATGCTTACTGTAATTGCGCTTTTTTTACAGGATTTCGATTTATGTGTAAATTGTAAAGATAAGGACGGTCATCCGCACCAGATGGAAAAACTTGGCTTTGCTTTTGATAATGGCTCTTCAGTGACAAATGCACAGAAACTTTTATACATACTGTGCGCGCATGCACAGGCGTGCAGAGATGCTAACTGTCATCTACCCCCACCGATGAAACCGCATTATTGCCAGCTGATGAAGCGAACCATGATGCATGGAAAGTGTTGCAGAATAAGAAGGAACGTTGACAACTGTTCTATGTGTAAGCAGCTGATTGGGTTGTATTTTAACCGTGCGAGTGTCTCGTTCCATTCTGCTCCCCCTTGACAGAGGAGACAACTTACAACTTACAACAATTGACGATCAACGATGATTCAGCGTCAGCGTTGGATGCTGAATAAATATAACTTCATTTTTTCTAAAAATTTTTGTTTGCTGAAAATGAGCGTCAAGCGTCAACGTAAAAAATGACGCCTTACGACCATGTATAAAGACGTCATTTTAAAAATATCTTAAAGCCCAAATAAAGTTTTTTTGTAACTATTTTTACTTAATGTTGTATAATAAAATAATAATAAAGACTACAAATTTAACTATAATATGTTTAATTGTTTCGCAACTTTATGATTGAAGCAATGAATTTATGGTATAAGTTGATGCAGTTGCGTATGATTAGTGGTTTCGGTTTCGTTGATGCCGATTGCGCCCGCATTCCTGGAGGCCTATTAAGCCTTGTGTCCACGATAGTAGAAATCCCCACGCGAGATTAGAAGGGGATGCCTGCGTACATTATAAAGCGATACTGATTACCCTGGCATTGCACCTAATCTTGTTGATGTTCGAGTTGTTAGTATGCGACAAATTGGAATTTGAGAGACACTTGCGGATACTGGTGTTCATATCCTTGATTTTCATCTCAATAGTATCAATTGCAGTAAGTATAAACTACTTTTTCAAATTGCTGCCAGCATTTTTATCAACGTGTACTCTCACCTTTTGATCTGTGTTACGATTTAGGTTTGCATCTGGGCTGTAAAACGTGATTGGTCGTTCGAACTGGAACTGTTTCGCGCAGTGAATGTATTACAGTTTATCTTTTTGGTTTTGAGATTTGACAGCTTTATAACGTGGAGCTGGGAAGTTGTGTTCGTGCCGCTGTGGGCACTCCTTTGTTTATCTTTAGTGGCTGTTTTGTACGCGATAGTATTCGCCGCTGTTTTACTGAGAACGCCGCAGATCAATGCCCGCCAGAAGCGGACCTCAAATCCTTGCACTCGGCGGTGGCGTATACATTTCTAGTTGTTCCCATTTTAGTGTTCCAGGTATAACTAGCGCATTGTTTCGTGTATGCTTCGTTAAATGAATCGTTAATCGACTTAATTTTTCCTTTCCTTTCCTATTATTTAACATAAATTATTCTGTTTCAGGTATTGCTAGCGAATAAATTAGACGGAGATATTTCAATAAATTATATAACAGTGGCAAAGCTACTCCTGTCGCACATGACACTTATTGTTATGTCCTTTGGCGCAAAAGGTGGAAATAGATGTGAGAAATAATTTGGTAAATTTTATTATTTAGTAATAAGATAATAAAATATATTATTTTTTTTCTTTTGATATAACATGTATATAAGATTATTTCGTTATTAATTTTATTTAGCATGTAAGAACGATGGAATGTTTGTCTAGGGTGGTTTGGTATCAGAAAATACTTTTGTCACTTTCTGCTAGGTTTATGTCCATTGCTTCAAGAATATAATAATATATCTATCAACCAAAGGACGAGCGAGATCAACCGCCATCCGAGCCAATGATTACGGAAAAGAGCGAGAAGTTTATTAAGAAAATCGACCTAATGAAACCTGTTGTGCCTTCTCTATAGATATGCCTGACTGATTGGCTCAAAACAGGTATTCGTCACAAAGATGTGTTTAGAGAATGTGTTAAGGCCGAAGATAACGACATAACGCATAATGTATAAGGATAAGAAAATGGATTGGTCTATTTCTTTATGCACATATATATGGATCAATCAATTTTCTTATGCATTATGCGTTATGCAAAAGTCTGTTCTTCAATCTTTACATGCAAAAATACGTGTAATGCAAATTGACGATGTCTAAATTTTCTCATTCTGATATCTTGCAGGGTTAGCTCGGATATTTTTAAATTGTTATTTTTAATGCAACTGACGTATACAGAGGCCAAATATCTATTATGAAATGATCAGGTATACTTTTAAATATTAAATGGTACTAAATACAGATAATTGAATATAGTTGTATGCTTATATTAATTACTTCTCTTTATTCTAGGCCTTATTAAACAGCCTTATTAAACAAAGAGATTGAATTACACGGATATATATGTCGGCTGGGATACAATGAGCACCTTGCATTTCTTTAGAGTAGCATTGTCAGGACGCGTTAAAAAATGAAGAAAAGGAGCGGCTGGATAAATTAGAAAAGTATTGCTGTTAATGTTGCTGGACATCGTAATGTTAAATGCCCAATCATTTATTATATAATAATGTAGAAATAATGTATATACAGAGACTGTTATATATCATAATAATATTAGGACCCGTATAGTCTACCATACGCGACGATTGTAGACAAGTGCTAATATAACGTTACATTATTTTGTTTATGTATATATATATATATATATATATATATAAAATACCATTATAAACTAATAAAGTTTCTATTTTTTGGTATCAACAGCAACGAACAATTAATTTCTGCGATACTGCTAATTCAACAGACGAAACGATATTGCACGTAGAATTAGTTCAAATTGCCGGAGACAGCACACGATCCTTCGTTCTGAAGCAAATAAAGAAGGCGCAGATTGTCGAGTCGCGACAGCAACAGCACATTATGTCAGAAAAAAGGATTATGAGCGAAGCGGATTGCGATTTTGTAGTCAAACTTTTTAAGACTTTTAAAAATCGAAAGTACCTCTACATGCTGATGGAAGCTTGCCGCCGTTGAATTGAACGAACATCTCGCGGATCCTAATACTCATTTGTACCTCTTTTTACGATCCCGATTATCTCATAATTTGTATTTGTGCGCGTCTATGTGTTGGGTATGCCCACGCACACATATTTATATATAGTTGTAGATATTGTTGCGCCCGTGCGAGTCTGTCCGAGACGCCCGGTATGCGCCCGTGCTAGCGGCGAGTTGAGAATCGTCCCTGACGACCAGCTGATATGAATTATTGATTTTCCAGTGATGTTCTGTTGTTGTTTGTTTTCGAGCGGCGGACTTCGTGCGAACGTGACAGCTCGAATCTCTGTAGTATTTCGTGTGTACTATTAAAACAAGTCCTTACCATCTTATATTGTGTCACTTCATTGCCCGCGAGTGCTGGTTGCGCGAGTGAGTGAGTAAGTGGGTGTAGTGACGCGATCTCGAACTGCGGCGAGCGCAACATTTTTGGGGGCTCGTCCGGGATCGGACGATCGTTTTCGGCAGAAATGAGCGGCCAGGAAACAGGCGGGATAGCCACGACGGCGGCTCCTTCGAGGAAGAGGGCTCGTGCCGCGACTCCTTCAGCGGGAGCCCCGCAGCCCGTGACCCAAGCGGAGACTCTTCAGGCGGTTCTCCTGGAGATGCGGGCGATGCGAGAGGAGCAGGCGCAGAGGGAGGCGATTCATGCGGCGGAGCTGCTGCGTTGGGATGAGGAGCTACTCCAACTTCGACGGGAAATCCAGCTAAGTCCCTCCATTAATAGAGCGTCTGGGGATATCGGTGATGCGGGGACGCGTTGTGAACTTCCCGGGGCGAGTGATTCGCGCTTGGGTCCGGCGTCCCATCTCGTGTATCCGGGAGTGAGCGAGGCGCGAACTAACTCGGGCGAGAGCGTCGCGCGCACGGAGCTTGGTTACAAGCTCAAGCCCGATGTCTACGATGGGACGGTTCCGTTGCGGGAATTTTTCTCGCAATTTGACATAATTGCGCGTGCGAATCAATGGAGTGACGAGTCAAAGACCATCGCATTGGCCTCGTGTCTGAGGGGAAAAGCGCGCTCGGTTTTAGATTCGGTCGAGGATGTCGATAATTTAGAGTATGCAGAGTTAAAATCAAAGTTAGAGTTGCGTTTCGGGGAGGGGCACCTCTTTCAAAATTATTATTCTATTTTTACAAACCGGAAACAGAAATTCGGAGAGGATTATGCGTCTCTCGGTTCCGAATTAGAAAGGCTTGTACGTTTAGCGTATCCCGAATGTCCCTTTGCGATTCGAGATAAAATTGCGTGTGCGCAATTTATCTCGGCATTAACGGACGGATTTGTGAAAAGGACCCTTCAGCTAGAGGGCGTGACTTCCTTAAAATTAGCGGTTGAGAGGACGAAAGCCGTTAAAATAATTTACGGAGAGAATTCTGGGGGGTTCGGAAAGAGAAAGGAAAATTTTGAAAAAGAGAATAAAAAGCCCGCGCTGCAAAACGGGAGCGACGAAAAGGGAGAGGAGAAAAAGGAGGAAAACGGTAGCAGTTACCGTAATAACCGTTACCGTGCCACTGCCAAAGAGTGCTGGCTTTGTGGAAAAGTCGGGCATTTCCGGGCCGAGTGCCCCGGGAACACGGAAAAGGGAAACGCGGATTAGTTGCTCTCGGCGGGGGGAGAGTAACCTGCGCAGATAAAGCCCCGAACGTTGTGATTCGTTCTATTAGTAATAAATACAATTCTTGTGATTTTTGTTATAAGGGCAAATTAAATGGGAGGGATTGTTTCTTTAAAATTTATACGGGTTCCGATGTTTCTATCGTAAATAAAAAGTTCCTTGGAGAGTTTGATGAGGAGACTCAGATCGGAAATTGTTTTCTTCGTTATCCTACGGGAGAGAGAGTTCAAGTTGAGTCTAAGGTCAAGGTGAGAGTTCAAATCGGGGAATTCTCTGAAAAGATTTCTATGTACGTAGCGGAAATTAGCGATGAATGTCTATTGGGTGGAGATTTCTTGAAAATTGTTAACCTAGATGGAATCTTTGTTTCGGTTTTTGGAAAATCAAGGCGGGATGTCGGAAAGGTTTTGAATTGTTCTCGGATAGAAGGTTCTTCTGAAATAGTCCCTTCCTTCTTAGAAGAGTTTTTCGAAAGAGATTCTAAAAAACTGAGTAAAGAACAGAAGAAAGCTTTTGCTGAATTTTTAAATGAATTCCAGGACGTCTTTTCGGAAAAAATTGTTGCAGGGAACTGTGGAATTGTTAATCATGAAATTAATCTGAAGGACTCTACCCCAATTAAACAAACTCCCCGTCGTATTCCTATCCGAATGAGGGGGGAGGTTGATCGGATTATCGAAGAAATGAGAGAGCAGGGTGTGATAGAGGAATCACGTAGCCCTTGGGTTTCGCCAGTTGTGCTGGTTAAGAAAAAAGATGGATCAATTCGTTTTTGTATCGATTTTCGGAAAGTGAATAAAGTTACCAGGAAGAATTCTTTTCCCATGTCCTGAATAGACGATATTCTTGATCAGTTGTTAGGCAATAGTTGGTTTTCTACTCTTGATCTTAAAAACGGGTATTGGCAAATTAAGATCCGCCCGGAAGACCGCGAAAAAACGGTTTTTTCTATTGGAAGTGGATTATGGCAGTTTATTGTGATGCCGTTTGGTCTTTGTAACGCTCCTGCCACCTTTGAACGGTTAATGAAAAAAATTCTTCAGAAGTTATCAAAGATTTGTTTGACCTATCTGGATAACGTTATTATTTTTGGTAAAAGTTTCGAAGAAATGTTAGAAAATTTAAGAAAAGTATTTTCTGAATTACGTTTAGCTAATCTGAAAATTAATCCTAAAAAATGTGTACTTTTTGGTAATAAAGTAAAATATTTGGGACATGTGGTTTCGGCAGAGGGCGTCGCGACAGATCCCGATAAGATTTCTGCTGTGAAAGATTGGCCGGTCCCTCATACCAAAAGGCAGTTGCGCAGTTTTTGTTTTTCTTCTTACTACCGGAAGTTTGTTAGGGGCTTCTCTTCTTTGGCAAAACCCCTTTTCACGTTAACCGGGAATCAAGTGAAGTTTATTTGGGGAGAAGAATGTCAGAATTCGTTTGAAAGTTTGAAACAAGTGTTAACGTCCTCCCCTGTACTTTCCATTTCCAAAAGGGGAGGGTGAGTTCGTGCTGGACACGGACGCCTCCAACATTGGAATCGGCGCAGTTTTGTCTCAAAGGCAGGAAGGATTGGAGAAAGTCATTGCGTACTTTAGTCGCGTGCTGAGCAAGACGGAAAGGAATTATCGTGTAACTCGTCGTGAATTGCTAGCGATAGTAGATTCGGTTAAATCTTTTCGGTATTATCTTTTGGGACGCAAGTTTATTATTCGTTCGGATCATGCCTCTCTTAGATGGCTCATGTCCTTCAAAGATTTGGAAGGACAATTAGCTCGTTGGCTGGAAAGGCTCCAACAGTACGATTTTGAAATAATTTATCGTAAAAGTCTTTCACACGGAAACGCCGATGGTCTTTCCAGGCGTCAGTGTGAAGAAGATAACTGTACTTTTTGTGAGAGGGTAGCAAGAAATAATGCTGGGGAGCCGAAAACAATCGCGCGTATAATTCTAAAAGGAGAAACTTTGGACGAATGGAGGAAAGACCAACTAGAGGATCTTAGTATTGCGACGATTTATAGGGGCAAGGAGTCAGGAATACGCCCATCCCATACTGAGGTTTCTGCGAGAGATATTTCAGCTCGGATTTATCTTTTTTATTGGGACGCTCTTATTTTGAGGGATGGTGTTCTCTACAAAAGATGGGAGGCTCCTAATTTAAAGTCTTGGATTTACCAGCTCGTAGTCCCCCGGAAACGAATTAAACAGGTTTTGGAAGAGGCGCACGATTCTTCGTCAGGTGGTCATTTTGGGGTTAATAAAACCCTTGAGAAAATCCGAAAGCGATTTTATTGGGCCACCTGTAAGCGAGACGTAGAGGATTGGTGTAGGTCTTGCGAGATCTGTGTCTCTAAAAAGGGCCCTTCGGGAAAAGGAAAATTCCCACTACAAATTTACAATGTTGGGGTTCCTTTTGAAAGAGTTCAAATGGACATACTTGGTCCTCTCCCTTTGACAAAATCGGGCAATAAATATTTGTTGGTTATTGTGGATTGTTTCACCAAGTGGGTAGAAGCTTTCCCTTTGAGGAGTATTAGAACGAAAATAGTGGCTGAAGCATTTGTTAATCAATTTGTCTCCAGGCATGGGGTTCCCTTGGAAGTCCATACGGACCAAGGGAGGAATTTTGAGTCAAAGCTTTTTGCGAAAGTAATGGAACTCTTTGGAATTAAAAAGACAAGGACTACTGCATTGCATCCACAATCCGACGGACAGGTTGAGAGGCAGCATCAAACAATAACCAATTATCTAGCCAAATACGTCTCCGAAAATCAGAGTGATTGGGATCGGTGGATTCCCTTATTTCTTTTAGCGTATAGGTCTTCGAAACAGGAGGTCACAGGCGTTACTCCTGCAGAAATGTATTTTGCCCGAGATCTTAGATTACCTTTGGACTTATTGCGAGGAAATCCTCCCGGAGAGGAGAAACATAAGTTAGAAGGAAGTTTTATCGGGAGGCTAAGAAAAAAATTAGAGGATATATTCATTCCGAGGTTAGGGAAAAGTTGGAAATTAAGTCTTCTAAAGTAAAGAACTGGTATGATCAAAGAGCTAGAAAAAATCTTTTTCAGGAGTCTCAAAAAATATGGTTATATAATCCTCGTAGAGAGATAGGGAAAGCTCCAAAATTGCAAAGAAATTGGGAAGGTCCTTTTCAAATTGTGAAAAGATTAGGTGATGTAGTGTATTGTATTCAGAAGACACCTCGACACAAAAAGAAGGTAGTACATGCAGACAGATTAGCTCCTTTTTCGGAGAGGTTGGTGGGAAGTTGTTAGTAAAATCGGAACTTCGTAATCTATTGAAGGGAATTTATGCATAGAAAAAACTTATTATTTTGTTAAAAGTTACTGCATACGTTATTTGTTTTGTTTAAGGGGGAGTTTCAAGAAAGGAGAATCCATCATTAAGGAATTGAGTTTTAGCTACATCTTCTCGGAAGAAAGCTAACTGAAGACTGCCTCTCCCTCGGTTTTCAATTGAGGTTTCCCGAGGGACTTGGGCAAATGCCGAGGCAGGGACTTGGGGAGTCTAAATGACGTTAGGTCCTCAGGAAATTTCCCCCCCCCCTTGTCCGAAAACTGGAAGAGTGACATCGACGACGAAGTGGGATACGGCGACGAGGAAGTCAACGTCGGGGCAATGGAAGCGGGTTCCTGTGAGTTCGTCTTATAAGATAGGACGGAAAATTGCGGGTTGGACGAAGGAAGCGAAGCCTGAAACCCGTAGCAACAGCTCGGAAATGGGCGGGGATCGTTTCGGAGTCCTGGAGCCTGCGGGAAAAAGAGAAACCGCTTGGAGACTGCCCTTCCTGATTGTCGGGACGACAATCGAGAAGAAGGGGGGGCAGTGTTGCGCCCGTGCGAGTCTGTCCGAGACGCCCGGTATGCGCCCGTGCTAGCGGCGAGTTGAGAATCGTCCCTGACGACCAGCTGATATGGATTATTGATTTTCCTGTGATGTTCTGTTGTTGTTTGTTTTCGAGCGGCGGACTTCGTGCGAACGTGACAGCTCGAATCTCTGTAGTATTTCGTGTGTACTATTAAAGCGAGTCCTTACCATCTTATATTGTGTCACTTCATTGCCCGCGAGTGCTGGTTGCGCGAGTGAGTGAGTGAGTGGGTGTAGTGACGCGATCTCGAACTGCGGCGAGCGCAACAATATCTATCAACGATAAGGAGCATGCTTTTATCTTCAATTTAATTCTTCAAAACCATGCACGCAACAATGTGATCCTTGAATATATTTTAGAACATTTTGATAAAATAAAACCCAAGTAATAACATTTTTTTTAAATATATATATTCTATTTTCTTTAAATAAATTTATCATATACATTAATTATAAATATGTAATTTTGCTCTTACAGATCATTTGCTGCAAGCCAAATGATAAAAAGTATCGTTTCTAATGTTTATTAATTTTAACAAACAAATTTCCAAGGTAAATTTTATGATTTTTCATTACTTATTGATTTTTGATTAATAATCTTTTAACTGTGACGCGCTTAAAATAAAAATTGTTCGTCGTACGTTGAATTATAGATTAATGCAACTTTATATAATAAAATTAATATTAATAATTAATTCTGTTTATATTTTTGAGCTGTATATTTATATCTTAAAAAAAAACTATGTTGCAAAATTGAATAATACTAGCGTGTGGCTTGAAACATAAATTGAAATTTTATCATTTCATCATTTATATATATATGCCTTTTTTAATAATCAATTCTTAAGGATATTTAATATACATATATACATATCTTTTGCAAATAGGAAACAACTTTTACGACATGCACATACTTCCCATACAGCTAAAGGATTAAATGTATCTTTGTGTATATCATATATATTTATTGTTATTATTGCATGTGTTAAAAAATATTTTTAGAAATTCGGCCTCTATAAGGAAGTGAAAAGGGGTAAAATGTGTGTTAATTACCGTAGCGAAGCACGGTATCAAGCTAATGTATTATATAGATATTATCTGACTGATTCAAAGAAGTGCAACTGACAAAAACGACTCTTCTTTGAGTCGATTCTTCAATATTATAAACAAACACCATATTTGTGATCTATGATCTTCCTGTAGATATCTTTGTCCACAAATATTCAAAATAATGTGTAACGGTACGAGTCGAACAGTTGTGTGAGGCACTGTAGTGTATTTGACATTTGTATACATGACATATGTATGTATCTATATCAAAACATCGAGCTCCCATATTTTAGTCAGTTACTTTATTCGGTGTTATTTCGAGATGATCGGACGCACGGGTCGAAGTTACTGAACTATCCTTCATATTAACGGCTTTCGTTGCAATAGCGCATAATTAATTGCTGCAAAAGAATTGTAGCTGAATCAGCATACAAGTGTATAATAAACTAAGGTAAGTCATTAAGAGCAATAATAATTAATAATTAATTATGTATTATACTTCGTTGAAGATACAAAGAAATATATAAAACATAATTTAAATAATTTCGACAGACAATACACGATGAAATTTATCTTTATTTCCTCGAGATTACTCATGGATTGTGATAAATTTTTATTTTAAATATGTATTTTTTTAATCAGTTGATATTTTGTTTCTTATCGTTGCTGCATAGGGAAAACGAAAGATTTAATATAATTTCGAAGCAATCTTATTAAAACACATAACGTTTCGAACGTAGAAAAAATGTTAAATTAAACAAAAGACGAGATTATTATTTATTATTGTCGCGGTTGACAAATAAATAAAATTAACGGCCATACAATGGAAAGACTCTCGAGAGTTTCTCTCTCTCTCTCTCTCTCTCTCTCTCTCTCTCTCTCTCTCTTTCTCTCTTTTCTCTCGAGAGTTTTCTTGATGAAAACATCTGTTATTATTATAGCGAGGATTTACCATGGACCTGCATCTCACCGAAGATCAACCGTTTCTTATAGTGGATGCAACTGAAACTGTACAAGTTGTTCAGATGAGAAAGGGTGGACCAACTGTGATGCTTCCACAGGCGATACAAGTAGCGGTGCCTAATGAACAAGTTCTAATTTAAGATTTAATATAATTTCGAAGCAATCTTATTAAAACACATAACGTTTCGAACGTAGAAAAAATGTTAAATTAAACAAAAGACGATATTATTATTGTCGCGGTTGACAAATAAATAAAATTAACGGCTATACAATGGAAAGACTCTCGAGACTTTCTCTCTCTCTCTCTCTCTCTCTCTCTCTCTCTCTTTGCTCTCGAGAGTTTTTACTCGCAGGTGGACACGCACCGTTAAAGCAATATGAATACTAGTTTTACATAAACGGCCGATGCTTTAAGATAAACATTATTATTTTATTTTAAATATATAAATTTGATTATGTTATGTATAACTTTCTTATATATATTTCTTGATGAAAACATCTGTTATTATTATAGCGAGGATTTACCATGGACCTGCATCTCACCGAAGTACAACCGTTTTTTGTAGTGGATGCAACTGGAACTGTACAAGTTGTTCAGATAAGCCAGGGTGGACCAACTGTGATGCTTCCAAAGGCGATACAAGTAGCGGTGCCTAATGGACAGATCCAAGTTGTTCCAGTTTCTAGTCTGGCTGGCACTGGCCAACAAATTATTTATTCAACAGTTATTCAGCAACCACAGACCCCACAAATCATTCGAACTCCCGATAGACAAACTTACATCTACCAACCCGTGCAGTTGGAAGGCCAAGTACAGCAAGCGCAACCAACGGGTAAGTGTTGTGAGGTATTTATACGTATCTGTTTTGTGTAGCTTTATCTAATTTTGTTTTTCTTGTCTTTTATTTACAGTAACAAATCCTTATGATAATCTTATTCAAATTGCTGGTACAACGTCACACGCTGACATTACTGCAGCTATTACAACCCCGGTACAACCTTTGGGCAGTCCTGTGTCAACAGTTTTACAAGCAGGGAACGTCGATATGGTCAATATGATAATAATCATAGAATTTATACAGTAATTATGTGTGCGTGTGTATATGTGGTGTGAGAGGATTAATTACTTGTGATTTGTGCGGTGACCAGTTTGAGTTCCGTACGAAACAATGTTGTGCTATTGCGAAAACACGTAATCGCAAGCAGTGCGACCAGTGATCTTACGGTGCGTGTAAAACGATCAATGTCCATCTGGAGTAATTTCGAAAAAATGTAAGAAATTTTACACACACACACACACACACACACACACACACACACACACATACGCATACATTGTCTATTGTGTTCCTATTTACTGATTAACATATAAACTTTCTGAGAATTAGGAATTATT
Organism: Temnothorax curvispinosus; assembly: GCF_003070985.1. Taxonomy (NCBI): domain Eukaryota; kingdom Metazoa; phylum Arthropoda; class Insecta; order Hymenoptera; family Formicidae; genus Temnothorax; species Temnothorax curvispinosus. The sequence continues at coordinate 16,886 of NW_020216305.1, read as the reverse complement.
AATGCTTTATTGCCACAATTATTAATAAACCATGTCTCATATTCTGTAATTAGATGGTGCCAGGTGATAGCGGACAAACACAGTTCCAAAGAGTAGCGTTACCTAACGCTGAGCTTCTGGAAGAAGATAAACCACTCAACGCAAAACAGTATAAACGGATATTGAAGCGTCGTCAAGCCCGTGCTAAATTGGAAGCTGAAGGGAATAAGATACCCAAGAAAAGGCCAGAAGTATTTTTCAATTTTTACACATGTTTCTTTTTAATTAATATTTGAAATTAAGATTTTTATGTTTACTTAAATATTAGTTTTGCATAAAATTTAAAATTATATTACCTACATTTATATTTAGATTACATACTGTAATATCTATTTGATGGAAGAAAAAAAGATTTAGGAAAGTAAAATTAATTTATATATTTTTCAGCTTGTTATAGAAATGGAAGCCGATACAACGAATATAATAACCAATGCAACCAAAGATTCGATGTTAATTTTGTTTTATTTTTTTTTTTTTTTTTTTTTTATTAAAGATGATTCCTTTTTCGGAATAAATTTCGTTTTACAGGGACGTACCCAACTTTTTTACATGTACCACATTTCATTACAGGCCATTGACATCGACGTCCAGAGAACCTGGTTATTCTGTAATAGACCAAGAGTTGTCTGGTCTTAAATTCGATGTGGAAAATTTACCTGACAATATACTTAACGAATTGATAGAGAAAAGGGAGGAAACTGAAATAATAATAAATGACCAAGATAATAAGTAAGTATGTATTTACACCAAGTGACGAAGAGCTGATACGACAACGAATACAACTGATGCAACCAAAGATTCGATGTTTTTTATTATTATTATTATTATTATTATTATTATTATTATTATTATTATTATTATTATTATTATTATTATTAAAGATGATTCCTTTTTTGGTATAAATTTCGTTTTACAGGGACGTACCCAATCTTTTTACATGTACCACATTTCATTACAGGCCATCGACATCGACGTCCAGGGAACCTGCTTATTCTAATACAATAGACCAAGAGTTGTCTAATCTTATATACGAACAGAGTTTACCTGTCGAAAAATTTCACAAGTGGATAGATGTAAATGAAATAATAAACAATGACCAATAATAAGTATTATGTATTTACACCAAATGACAATGAGCCTGGCGAAGCTGATAAGATAGAAAAAATCTACAGATCGTTATTATCATAGATGTTTCGCCGGACTCAAATGTAAGAATAAGCGGGAATTTTTATATAAAATTTATATAACGTTTGTTTATATTATGTTTTTTTTTATAATACATATACTTGCCTTTTCCTTTCTTTTCGCAGAATTTTATGGTGATGACGAAGCTTACAAATCAGAAGAGGATACATCTGATTTTGATCAAATTACAATAGAAATGATTCAGGAGGAATTAGAGAAGCTGAAAGATATCCAAACGGGCAGAATTACAAGTAGTACATCGAATATCACTTCTGACGCGGCTCAAGATAAAATTTTTGACACAAATACTACGAAGAATGAGGAATCGCATCCTTTTGCAAATTCTATTCAAGACACATTAACGGAGAGTTGTTCGCCTGAACAAGGAACTATAAGGAAGGTCTAAAGACGTTGGTCACAATTCTGTTTCTATCAACTCGCCCTTGCCTAATAAGGCAAAAAAACAGCGAGGGGACCCGTTGATCTCTTGACGCAGCATCCGCGACTCCGGCCTTTCCCGTTCTCGACGTCTCTCGAAGAGGCGAAGCCTTCCGGTTCGAACGTTACGAATAAATAATGTCTGACCCGCGCATAAGAACGCTCCAGATTAAGACAGGAGCAGTGAAGCGCCTCGCAAAAGAGAAGGTTACATACGAGAAAGAGGCGGCGCAGCAGCGCGAGAGGGTACAAAAGCTGATGAAGGAGCAGGGTGAGGATCGCTTTTTAGCCGCGAGGAAAGAAAGGACTGCGATTCCGTATCACGTGGCGTCGAGACGTTTCGTAACTGCGTTGGTACAAGATATTTGCCGATTCGTTTGATAATAATGACAGAGTTGTTGTTGAACAATTTTATTTACAGAATGTGTATTGTTGCAGACAAAGATAACTACGACATAAAGAAGCAAGAGGAGGTGCTTCAGGAATTCCTTATGATGGTACCGGACTGTGTCAAAGGCATCTCGTCAAAGCGTTTGAAGAACTGAACAAGATCCTGGACACTGAGCAAGATTTAAAAAAAGTTGAAGGTTACATCGAGGCTGAAAAAGTGCTCCAGGAGGTGAAAGAGCAGCTGCCGAAGGAAAGGGATATTTTGCAGATGTGTTAAAAAAAAATGCTTGCCGATGACTTGCTAAATTATTTTTCAATATTATTCTACATTCTTATTTTTCACTTTTACTAACCCTTGACGATTGACTAATTGTACACGTAAACTATTATAGTCCAAGTTTTTATTTTTTTTTTATTGTTCTCACTTGAAGGTACATATATATTATACAAATATGTACAGTGGTCAGTCTTTCCAAGATACTGGACAGACTTATGAAAATGTGCATTTTAATATGTACTACCCGGTATAAACTCGGCAACAATTTGCGCACAACGTAAATTACGGTGGGAATATATATTATAACGTTTACCCAAGCCATGTAACATGTGTGATGACAGTACAGTTAATAATGCGACGTCAATCGATAGAATAAGGAGACAGGAAGATGAGAAGGCCATTGAACAGTTCCTCGAAGAGGCGAAATCGGCAGTCCCTACCAAAAGTAAACAGAAAGATCCGTTCAAGGTCGCGGTTGCTAAGAGTGCGTTGATATCGGCGGCTAGATTAAATAAGCAACTTGAGGCTGTTTGCGCGGAACTCAAGAGCAACGTCGATCTACCGGAAGCGCAATGGCAGGAGAAGGTCAGTGCCTGTAACGCTGCAAAACACGAAATCTGCGAGATCTTGAAAGAATGGAGAATGGAGAAGGGAGAAGTCGATGAAGGAAGAGAGAAGAGCGAGATTGCACGCGGAGGCTGACGTGTGGATTCGAAAGGAGCTGGCAGTGAAACAAGAGGAGCGGGAGAAACAAGAGGAGAAGCTGCGCAAGGATGCAGATATGGTTTTATCCGACGTGCGAAGCAAGAGAAACGATGCACGAAACTATCTGGGAATTTTGAAAGAACTACAGAACTTGCGAAAGATCAAGGCGAACATCGCTCGAGCAAGGAACGAAAAATTGTCCTCGGCAGCTGAGGAACATTCAATGATACTATCGGTAGTGTTTTATTACTATAAATCATTATTTTTAATAAGTTGCTCAAAACGCAAGACGAAAAGTAGGCATTGTAATAATGCGAACGTAATAATGGAGTAATTTCAATAATAAAAAATAAAATAAATATGAAATGCGATTAATAACAAAATATTTAATAACAAGATTTAGAATTGCGTTAACTTTTTCATGTAAATATGATGTAAATTATTGTTTGAGATTCCGTTAACGTTGCGCCTTCCGATCAGATGGCAGCATCGATCGGGTATCGACTCCCGATCACCGCGGCAGCTTGCGCCCGCACGGGCGCGCTCATCGCCAACGTCTTCCTCGCGATATTCAGAGTCGTACAAATGGCCGCGCAGTGATCAGACGCACGACGTGTGCGCACGATTGTGACTACACATTGAAGTGCCCACCGCAGTGATTACAACAGCTGCCGAGATACTGCATTAACATGTAAAGCGACCGCTCATCCAGCTCTACTCGGGTACATCAACACGACAACTCAGGCTCACATGTGCGCGAGTGCCGACCGCCACGTGTCTCACCGGCTCACGGGCGATTCATCGAAGAGGACGGCAATTAATATAATTGCCGCTTATTTACTCAGACTATATATACACCTCATTTTGTTCACCGCTCATCATTCTCAGGTCAGATTGTATCAATTTTGACGCATTAAAGACGCATTAAAGACGGCTCAGACTGTGGTCTGAGTTACACAAAAACAAAGTGAATATTTAGTTAACACCTTCCACGCGCGTCCTTCTCATCCCGCTTCCATCGCCGGGATTAATCAGTGATTTCGCGAACATTTGGTCCTTCGAGCCGGATGCGTGGAACTTAAAGTGTAGCTTGGACACAGATCATGTGAACAGGGCATGCTTTTCACGACATGCCACGTTGACATTATCGCGCGCCTTCGCGAGTGAAGGACAGACCTTCTCCCGCGCACTCACGAGTGTTTCGAAAACATGTTCACGCGTTCCCGCGAGTGTAAACAGACATTTTCACGTGCTCAACATATGACATTGTAGACTCTCGATTTGCATAGTATTTTTCTCACGCGTCTCTCGAACGTTTTCGGTTCGTGCAGCATTTCTTACACGTGTCTCGACATTTCTCAGGTATTTCATCGTGCGCAGCTCAGGGACGGCTCAACATGACGGAACCCGCAAAGGCGGGTACGGGCGGTACGGAGACCACGACGCCGCTGCTCGAGGTACGACCACCGGCTCGCACATCGGAACGCCAAGCCTCACCCGTGCGCTTGTCCACGGAGCTCATCCTAAATGAACCGCCTGGCGACGGTGCGGAATATTGGCGACACGCTGCCAACTTGTGCAGAGGACATGCCGTTCGAGGAGGTTATTCAAATCTCAATGCATCTCGAAGAGGTGAACAAGGCGTTTCTCAAGGAGCATGCATATCTTGAAGCTTCACAGCCGTCGGCGCTCATTCAACAGCAAAGCGCACGTTGACAGCTCAGCATGTGGCAGCTCAACCGGCCCGCACGGCAGCATCTAATTTACCATGCGGAGCACAGATTGTTGCAGAAAGCTTCCAGAAAAGTTTCGAAACCTTGCTGTATGGGCAGCATATGCTGTGCAAAACGGATGAAACTAAGCGAATTACGCGCTACTTACCCACAACAAATGATCGATGCCGCTTCAAGTAAAATACAAAATCAGAAAAATGGTTTTGATGCTAACACAATGCTCAGTTATCAAGACGATCAAAAGTATGAAACAATAAGAGCTGCGACGAAGAAAATTGGATTCGATAAATTTCCATCGTATAAAAATATCCAAAAATCAAAACAGGATTGCTACCCAAACGACATTAATATTACAGAAAGTTCGGCGTCAAATAATTTACAAAAATTACTAGATCATACTGCGAAAAGACTATTTTGAGACAATAGATAAGGAAAATATGGTTGATGTCAATGAATTAACATTGCTCACGAAATGGGGTTGTAATGGATCATCAGGTCTGAGCGTATACAAACAAATTTTTATGGACAAAGAAATATCTGATGAATATATGTTTATGACTTCATTGGGTGCCCTTACGTCTTACTTTATTTTACGATAAAAATATTATTATTTGGAATAATGATCGACCTTCTTCAACGAGATATTGCAGAGCAATACAATTTGAATACACAAAAGAAACTGCTGAAAAAATAAAAAGTGAAAAGCAACGTATAGATGACGAAATTGCTCAATTACGAGAAACAGAAATAGAAAAGTTCGGAACCACATTCAAAATAAATCATCAAATGATATTTACGATGATAGACGGTAAGTTATACAGCTCAAGCTGTAACCCACACGCCTTCATCATCCTCGTGCTTCATTTGCGGTTCCAAACCATCTCAAATGACAAACTTAACAGAAATTAATAAAAGGTCTAACAAAAAAGAAGCACTCAAATTAGGAATATCACCCTTGCACGCACGAATCAAATTCATGGAGTGTATATTACATATTGCCTACAATTTGTCTTTCAAGAAGTGGTCAACAACGCCAGAAACACGCGTTCAAAAAGAAGAAACAAAAAAAGAATACAACACGCTTTTTATAATAAACTTGGACTGAGGGTAGACATCGTTAAACAAGGTTCCGGATCATCTAATGACGGAAATACTTCTCGACGATTTTTTGCTGATCCAAAATCACAGCAGAAATAACTGGAGTTGACGAGAAATTGATCAGAAGATTTTCCACAATATTACAAACGATTAATTGTGGTGAAGAAATAAATTCAGAAAAATTCGGTTCTTATGCGTACAAGGCAGCGGAAATATTTATTGAAAAATATTCTTGGTATTTTATGCCAATTACCGTTCATAAAATTTTTCTTCGCGGTAAGGAAATTATAGAAAATGCAGCGTTACCTGTTGGGACATTATCGGAAGAAGCTCAAAAGGCAAGAAATAAGGACTATAAACGATATCGACTTAATCATAGTAGAAAATGTAGCCGTCTGTTTACAAATGAAGATGTTATGCATATATGATGCTTGTGTCATCCGATCCGTTAATAACTAGTTTAAGAAGTAAACCACATAAAAAAAATTTAGACTTAAGCGATGAAACGCAAGAATTACTTTGCTCTTATATACGTAAATTAAATGTAAATTGAATTTTTATTTAATTTCAATCAAATACTTGTTCCTATAATTAATTTTTAATAAATATACACTTTTGCAATTTTTATAAGTCAACATTGAAAGGTTCTATAATCATTCATTGCATATTTTACAAGTAACATAATTTTTTCCGCGATTCGCGCAAACGGCTCCACTGTGCGCCGGGCCGGCCGAGCGCGGCCGCCGCGGCCGCAGCATATCCCCTCTAACTGGCTAGTTCGGACACGAACCATTAGCACGGACGCAAACCATGTGCGGTTACCGAGCGAAACGACGTAGTTGATGCGCACTTTCTCAGGCGGCGCGTCGGAAAATCGGGCACACAAAAATTGACGAATAACGCCTGGATGCCTGGATGGCCTTTCTCAGGTTTCTCTCTGGTACAGGAGAATAAACGTCGTGAGTACAGTGCCTATACAGTAACGCGCGCGGGTGTATACGTGTGTGCGCGCGGATTACATCGTTATAAAATACTTATTGCTAAGAGCTCCGGGAGTTAGTGGGAGTGTATGTCTCAAGTTGGACGACGCGTAAGAGAGCCCGGTTACGAATCGTTCCTCCAGCATCCGGGTGGAATCTCGCGGTCGCCGAGCCCGAGGGTGAGTCTATAATTTTCAAGATTATTAAATTCTACGTTGGCTCTCAAATAGATTCTTTTTTCCTCGCGCTTTTATAATAACGCTCCAGCGATCGCTACGGCGATTCTTTTAATTGGCGATCGTTCAATCGCTCGTGATAAAAATTTGGCACTCTTCCTTCATGACCGTATGTGTGAGCTAGACAACTGCTCTAAACATTAAAACGCCATACTACAATGGCCCGTGAAAAATCGTGTATATAACGCTAATAGCAACGGGCGCTTCAGAAGCGTATGTATCGTGCGTACCTTACAATCTAGTTTTACACGGTATAATTCTCGCGAACTCGCTCTCGCCAAGTTCGACGAACAAAATCGTGCAGGCTCGACATTTTAGCGCAAGTATTTTTCGTAAAACAACCGTAAAACACTTTTCTCCTCCGATCTCGTAAGCCACGCACACGTGTGCCGCGAGCTGGATACGTACATTCGTGATAAATAGGTCAGGCGCTCCTCAACGCTGCGGTCGTTGACCCGGGACTCGGCCCCGCCGATAAAGCAGAACGTTAATTGTCCGGATTTTTCATTACCTATATACGCGCCGACGATAGAGGTCACCACGCGACTCGCCGTTTGTTCCATTTTTATTTTTTTGTTCCTTTGCCTTACCTGTTATCAGGTTATGATAACCTACTGATAAGGCGTTTATCGAGGTATTTGACTTGGCGTGCCACCGCAGAACGAGCGTTCCTCGCGTTCCTGTCGAAAATTTCAGCGGGAAATGACCGATTCGCACACAACAGGCATTCGGGGCTTACGACCCGAGTTCAACAACACTCGCGTGCATTTACGCGTCGTACACATCACAGTCTGCCTGCCGTCACACGTTTTTGTGAGCGGTAGTGTAAGAAATACTCGGGGAAAAGTGAAAGCAGGACACAAACTAATTTGAGAATGATAAGAAGAGAAAATAGGCCTATGTACACAGTTGATACAAATAGAACCGAATAGCGAAAGCTGAAAGTTTATTTTGTATTTATTTCTTAATTTAAACAGGTTTTTTTAAACTATTTCTTGCTATTGACCTACTTCTAAAGATTGTATAAATTGAAAAAGATAAAAATGAATGTATTTCTATTTATAATTTCGATAAAAGGGAGTGTTTCTAAAAATAGTTTTCAGTGCCAGCGTAGCATAAAACAATTCTGCCTTGTTCTTATGATATATTAAGCAAAATATTGATATTGATATTAATTAATTCATAAAAAATTGATATTTGTTACCGAAACGGTAAAGAACGCCCAATCTCCGTGGAATGCTATATCTAATTCGTAATTGTGCGTGTAATATGATTTCATATCTCGTTCCGCTGGTGTCGTTCACCCTCGTTAACCGTCAAAGTCGCTTACTGCGCGCACTCATATGCGTGCAGGCTATTGCCCTCCAGCAGCGAGCGTTGTTAAATTTATCAGAATTAACTAAGCGTGGTCAATGCTGATGTATATTTAAACTTCAATCGCGAGCAGGCAGAACGCGCGCCTTGAACCTAAAAACTATATTCAATAAACTTTGCCGCATAACTATATTTATACGTTACTATGTCATTAACTAAAATGGCGACCTATCCGCGTGGTCCTGAAGTTAATTACGCTGACAATAAGCTAAATTGTAGGGCTAAACATAGAAACGATTGTCGTGTCAATCTTATTGTGCGAGGACCAGATGCCTTTTATCCGCGCAACGTCAATTCTTAGGCACGCGATTTTTAAAACGAACTCGTGAATATTTTCACGCACGATTTCCTCATTGTTGATTCTTCATTAATCGTTGTTACATCTGTATATCGATCTGATCTTAAATTTTGAAAATATTAAATTATTTTGCCCTTAAAAATTTTATTATAAAGCTGTTTTATACAGCGATAATCGATTAAGAGTAGATAAGAACCGAGAGGTTGAGTTTCAACCAACCACTTATAAAACTAAACTTCTACCCAGTTGTTAGATAACTATAGCTATCGAAAATTAAATACTATATATATCCGTGAGCCGTGCCGTTACGTCGCGCGCCGTAAACTTCTGCTGCACTTTTTTAGTAGAATTATTTGCCCTCGATAAAGTTTTACTCTATTATATTCCCCTCTACGAGTAGTTCGTGTAATAATTTAGAAGACGGCGGACATACCTACCCATTCAGTGCGCACATGACCGATCGATCGTACGGCCAGTCGCATGCAGTTGTGTGACGTCATGAAAAATCGTAATATTAATTTCGGGACATCAAACATACGTAACGTCAAATGATTCGATCAAATAGATTACTGCCCGGACGAAGTTTAGCTTCAACGAAGTTTAAATATATAAGCTGAAACGATATCGTTTCGTATCTTAAAGTGTTCATCAAGGACAACAATCGTATTACGATACAGACGCTATAGCTCGAACGCGACACCCTTATGAAAATGTGCCCTTGAGTGCTCAATGGCGGTCAGTGGGAATGTATGGTTGCCCTACAGTTGCAATGCGAATTATATGGAAAAGTTAATGGAAAATATTGAGTAGCAATAAGATGAATGGAAACGCAATGGCAAAATTCGAATGACAATTTTTTCCATACAGGCGTAATGGAAACTGCTAATGGCTTATGAAGGTTAAAACTTGTGTATGGAACTTACAATGCGAATTATATGGAAAAGTTAATGGAAAATATTGAGTGCAATAAGATGAATGGAAACACAATAGCAAGATTCGAATGACAACCTTTTCCATACAGGCGTAATGGAAACTGCCAATGACTCATGAAGGATAAAATTTGTATGGAATTTTTCTACCTTCAGCCAATTTGTTCAGTGTGAATTGTAATGGAAATTCGTCAATGGTAAATGTGGCGGTTCGCGCCACCAGTGGTACATGCATCATCATCACGCCCGCACGGTAACTGTATTACCGCCAGTTCGCATCAACGGCGCTAGGCGTCGCATCGTTCATTCTCTCAAATTCAAGGTTCGGCACGGATTGGTATATGTATGAGACCCCCTACGGGACACCGAGGCAGATATTTTCAGGCGCTAGTCGCCTAAGGCAAGAGCTCCTATTAGATTGTCCGTTGAACCAAAGGCAATGGGAAATGAAGGCATTTATATTAAAGACAAAATAGTACCATTTATTAAAATGCCATTAAATTCTTATTGTTTCAGACGCAATGGAAATAAAGGCATTTTTGCCAAAGATAAAAATTTCCACACAAAATCCCATTGGTATTGCCAGTGTTAATACCAATGGCAATACTAACGGCAATACCAATGGCAATACCAACGGCAAAACCAGTGGCAATACCAATAGCAATACCAATGGGATTTTGTGTGGAACTTTTTATCTTTGGCAAAAATGCCTTCATTTCCATTGCGTCTGGAACAATGGGAATTCAATGGCATTTTTTAATGGCAATGAAGGGCACATTTTCATAAGGGCAAACAACGCGTACCGTGAGAAAACTGAGTAATCCTATAGTAAGGCATTTGTACATTGTAAAAAGGTTGGATTGGAGATTGGAAGCCGATAGAAAGCTCTTTCCATGTTTACGTCTTGGAGCGCTTCTCTCTCCGGCTTGATCCTGTGTAACATTGCAATTATCTATGCAGGATGCGACATTTAAATGTCTCTCGGATTTGAAAAAGCGGACAATGTGTAGAATGAAATTTACATATTTCTAAACATTTACATATATTTTAAATTTTATAAATATAAATGATCCCACACACAAATACAAATAATACAAAAAAATAATAATAATTTTATGCAATTTGTATTAAATATTAAAATATATATTAAAACGTTAAGAAATATGTATAAGTAAAGAATTACTTATTCCTTCTTTCTTGATTTTAAATTTTTGAATTTGAGATAATATTATACATGGTTCGGAGCAACGGAGCGCGATCGTCGATCCGATAGAGCTCGCATCTTTCCACCATCATGCCAGTGAGCAAATTTTAAGTGCAAAATCACATTTTGTTCGTATTTTTATCTCGACGATAGGCTCATTATAATTCCGTAGGATATGAGCGAACGCGGTCCGCCGACCGACCGTCGTTGTTAGTCAAATCTTTAGAATTTATTACCTTCTTCGGTGCCTTGCTCTAGGTCACTCTAGGACTAGGGCTAAGGCCTAGAAATTAGATGCACATTTTAGGTTGATTTTAAGGCAACGCCTACTATATCCTCCCACACAAAGCTCAGCAGCCGGCTCGCCAATCGTGCGTGTGACGTTTTGCCTCAGGAGCGTCCCTATATCAGAAATATACTGGGATCGTATACTTTCCGTTAAACCATTTTCATTAAAACATTTTTCTTCTCAAATTATTTTTTTTTATCAGCAATTAAACACTAAACTTTTATTATTAATGTATTATATATATCATTCTAATAACATAGTTGTTGGGCAGTAATGTAATAATTAGAGTTTTAATAATAGTTTTTCACATCATCCGTAAGATGTTATTATTAATGTCTTTTCTTTTAAGTGGTTTTTTCAGTAGACTTATTCTACTAAAAAATAATGAAGATGATCAAATATGTCACTCGACAGGAAAGCAAAATTCCATAAAAACATTGTATAAAAACAAAGAAGGAATAAAAAAAAAGAGAAATAACTAATTTGCAAAAAAATATTAATTTAATCTTCTGAATCGTTTCCATAATTTTACTCATGATTATATATCCTCAGAGACTTTAAGTTTGCGTCAGTGAGAATAACAATGCATCGCTCAAAGAACATTTTTAATGCAAAGTGGTTGTTTTTTTTCTTTTGGTCCTTTATTTGTTTTTTTATATAATACTGCGTACGATATAGAATTTTGCTTTCCTTTGCGAGCCATATATTTGATCTTCTTTATTATTTTTTAGTGAAATATACCTACTGAAAAAACCATTAAAAAAAAGACATTAACAATAGTACCTCACGGATGATACAAAAAGCTATTGTTAAAATTCTAATTATTATAAATTATTGTCAACTATATTATTAGAATATGTATAACATGTTAATAATAAGAGCTGCAGTGTTTAATTAATTAAAAAAATAATTTAACAAGAAAAATGTTTTAATGGCAGTTTGACTAAAGGTACGATCCCAGCATATTTTTGATATGGGGACACTCCTGACGCACAGTGTCGACGATTCACAATCAGTTGGCGAACTTTGAGTGGCAGTGGGGGGCATAGTAGGCGTCGCCTCAGAAATCGGCCTGAAATGTGCATTTAATTCTCAGCATTTTTAGGAAATTAATCGTAACGACGGACTTATCGAAAAATCTCGAGTGTATTTGTCTAAATCGAGACAGTCGGATGGCGATCCGACGGACTCGAGACGTTGGAAATGAGCTCCGGCCCGATCGATACCAGACGTACTTCTATTAAGCACCCCCATTACATTGACAATCATATTAAATGTGTCTCACAATCACTAACGGTTACTAACCGAATTATATGTTCTATTTACGTTTGTTATTAATTTCTCAAAAATTTTATAGTGAATAAAGTTATGCTAAAATCGTTCTACGAGAAAAATGCGTACAAATATATGCCTTATTAAATATTGTCTTAATTGGTTTATTAATGTCTTATCTCTTCTTAAAAAGAAAAAAGTAAGCATTTCCCTACTCTTTTGCCTAAAAAATTTTTAACCCTTAAATGCCCCGTAGGGTCCAGCGGACCCCAGACCTTTTAGAATAAAATGTTTTCAAATGTTCTTGCCAAAAATAGAGCTCATGCTCCCATTGATGATAGTTGAGTGATTGACCTACCCGTTTGTACACTTAGCAGTACTCAGTTTACTTAATTTTTTATATTGAAATTTTAACAATATAAGCATTTTATTCTCTTTTCTAAGCCTTGAACAACATTGAAAAAAATTTTCATAACTAAAGATCAAAAAATCAATGAGTAAGGAGACATTTTTCATGCTGGGGTCTTTTAGATCCCTCATGTCATTTACGAGATTCTTGAGAGGTGTGGCATTTAAGGGTTAAATCTGTTGTTTGTCCTGTGAAAGCGTATATCTCGTGAAAAATATGTTTTGCTCATTTATTATGTATGAAAGTAGCTCTCTATGATGCGCACGTGTGTAAATATTTTTCATTTAGATCACATTTTTCAACTTTTTGAAGCTGATATACTTTTTTTCAAGTATTTTGTACAGTATGTTTCACAAGAAAAATTCATCTTTGTTGTCCTTTTCATCAAGAGGGTTTAAAGTACGGCGTAACAATGCACCGCTTTTGTACACATACCCTTCGTTCAAGAATACCGGCGCGATCGTTGAATGTCATTATAGAACATCCATCGCGTGGTTTATCGTGCACGATAAGCGCCTACATTGTAGTTTCAAATTGCTATGGTAAAGTCCGCAGTCATTACCGCACGATATAGAAAAATATGCAGGCATAATTGGGCGAGCGGCGAGGCAACTACGTCAGGCGAGATCCGCGCCGGCAATAATGCAGTTCGACGTCTCGTACATTCGATGGTGACTAATGGACAGGCGGCCGCGCAACGACGTCTCGTGTCATCATCGATCAGTGGGTTTATAACGGCTCATCCGCGCGTAAGCGCACATAGAGATCTAATAATCGTCACGTGATAACGCTATTCTCCGAGGGAACAATGGCCCGCTTTCCTCGCATTCAGACATTTCAGACCTGCACACGCGTTTGTACGACACCAATCCCCCGGGTTTTCCTTCACACGTTCACCGTAGATTACATAAACGCCGCTTATCGTCTTCGTTAAAATGTCACGCTATATCCGTCCCGCTTGGTATTAATCGGTTTACCGCGGCGTTGGTTTAAGAACTCATTAATAATTGCGCCGACCGTAAATCATCCCCCAATTTCCGCTCGAAAAGCATTTTTGTCCGAGGTCTGTGTCTTCCCGTTCTACATTTAGCGCTACATTGTACTGTTTGATTTTCATTTGGCTGGACTTTTTTAAGTGTTGTTTGTCTAATATGGAAAATTGATTAAATGTTACTGGCTGGAGGTTTATATATAACGGAGTACTTGATTACGTATATACTATTCAATTTGATAGAGAATTGCAATTGCTTTAGCTTTTGAAACCTGCTTTATTAAAATTCAATTCGCAATATTACATTTTCGTATAAATTACGAATGTGTAATTATGTGTTTCATACGCGTGTCATTTCATTTGCATCGCGAAGTTCTCAATTTTTTTAGCCTTAACAATTGTACTAACAATATTGCAATTGAATTTCTCAAAATTAAAAGTGTTTTTGGTATAATTATGCATAATAGCGACGTCCTCTCCGATGACCTTGACCTTAACATATGTTGTGAAGGTCACCCTACAGAGTGACCTTCAAACAATGACCTTTAGCCGTCGGTCATTGTTTATTAAAAAGTTATAAACAAAAAAAGTTTGAAAAATATAGCAGCTATTTTGAGTTTTGGAAGGCATAAACGACTAATATAAACGTCTTTTTTTTAAAGCAGAGAATACTTTATTTCACGAAAAAGTCGCTGCTTTACTAAAATACAACATTTAAAGCAGTAAATTGTTGATAAATTGAAGTCTTTTTGTTAATGCAGTGAATTGAAACCGATTTCAATGACCTTGATATATGTTGTTAAGGTCATGATCCCGAGTGACCTTCAGGTTTTAGCCGTCGCTCGCTATTCGTTAAAAAGTTATTAACAAAAAAGTTTGGAAAATATAGCATATATAGGTGCATATATAGGTTAGTTGACGCGCTTTAAACACTTAAATACTTTTAAAGCGCGTTAACTAACCTATGTAGGTTAGTGATCAACGATTTACTGCTTTAAATGTAGTGTTTTGGTAAAGCAGCGACTTTTTCGCAAAATAAAGTATTCTCTGCTTTAACAAAAAGACTTCAATTTATCAACAATTTACTGCTTTAAATGTTGTGTTTTGGTAAAGCAGCGACTTT
>NW_020216305.1:0-1906 GCF_003070985.1 Temnothorax curvispinosus | reverse complement strand
AACAATTTACTGCTTTAAATGTTGTGTTTTGGTAAAGCAGCGACTTTCTCGCGAAATAAAGTATTCTCTGCTTTAAAAAAAAGACGTTTATATTAGTCGTTTATGTTTTCCAAAACTCAAAATAACTGCTATATATTTCAAACTTTTTTGTTTATAACTTTTTAATAAACAATGACCGACGGCTAAAATCTTTTGAAGGTCACTCAGTAGGGTGACCTTCACAACATATGTCAAGGTCAAGGTCATCGGAGAGGACGTCGCTATTATGCATAATTACCGTGTTTTTTGATCGCGATGGCGATCGCTGTTACATATTAATATCAATATTAGTAGCGTTCGTTTCAGTAGTGTTAAATATTAATTTCCTGTGGTCCACACTAATAATGGTTTGCAATAAAAATTTCCATTGAAATTCACCCTATTGTACGCGCGCGAGTTTACTGGGTTTGAAACGCGGTGTCATAAAAACAAGTCAATATCAAGTGCAAGCGGCATTTCACATTCGAGCCAGCGGTAGCCGTGTGCGGAATATTGTTGAAACAGTAAATTTAAGGATGCTGTCACATGGCAGTCAGAAATTCGGAAAACGGAATCTCGGAAAAGTAACGGAGAAGGGGTCAACCAATCAGAGTCAGCTCGATCGATGCGATTTTTCAAGGGCCGGGCTCCCCATGGAACGACTTTTACGGAAAACTGAATGGCATTCTAACCTTAACATATTTTTAAATTAAAGAAATTTCTATAGAATTTTAAAGTATAATAAAAAATACGTCGAAGCTTTATTTTTTAATAGACTCTACTACTACGGTAAGTATCTTTTTTCTTCTAAAACCATAAAAATAATTTTTTTAATTTTTACTTATTCCGGAAATATCAGTCCATGGGGAGCCCAGTCACAAAAATTTCGGACTGACAAGTCCGCAATTTTTGCATGTCTGACAGTATGTATGTATTTATGTATTAAAAATTTGTGTATTTATATTATTTTGTAGAGATAGAGATCATGACATGAAAAAAATTAAAATACTTTTAACGAAAGAAGTTATTAAATGCATTTAATAACTTCTGACCCCCTTTCCGTTACTTTTCCGAGGTTCCGTTTTCCGAATTTCTGACTGCCATGTGACAGCACCCTTAACAGTAAATAATGCCTTCCACCTGAAGTTAGTCGCGTTTGGGTCAAATAATAACCGAACACATTGCGTCTAGTTATTTGTGCATCATGACTGTTGGTTCAACTAAAAATGTAGTAAATCTGTTGGTTAAACCAGCAGTCATGATGCACAAATAGTTATTATAGACGCGATGTGTTTAGTTATTATCTGACCCGAACGCGACTGACTTCAGGTGGAAAGCATTATTGACGCCGATTGTACATCGAAACAGAAACGCCTGAAAAATACTGTTCGTTTATCCTGACCCAGATAGCCGGCAATCGCTGCTCCGTCGTATTTACAGGAAGAATCTTGGTCCGGCCCTTTGGATCCGATTTGATTTCTCGCCGAGCGGATGGCACGCAAAAGGCAACACGCTCGGATGACACGCTGCTTGGAATTTCAATAACGATCACTAACGACCAGTTAAGACAACTTCTGGCAAGTAATCCGATAGCGTTCTATTGATATCCGAGTTATAGCACTTTAGACGTTGCATCGAATCGATCCCAGTTGTAGTTTGTAGTATCCTAGAGATCATGAAGTTATTATGAGATTCTATGTTCCTTTTCACATTGCCCCTTTTGACGTTTGCGTGCTAGATTTTTGCGAGCTTGACTTCTAGATTACCACATGCAAATATTTATTCTTTTCAATCGCATTGCTGTTGCATTATAGTATATGATTGTATGTAATGAATGTATGTGTTCGGCGTATCGCCTTGTAAATAGTATAGTTACTTCATGTTCATG
>NW_020216304.1:3743-5473 GCF_003070985.1 Temnothorax curvispinosus | reverse complement strand
GTTTCGACCGTAGATTCCGGTCCTTATCAAGCGTATGTACTCACAAATATTGATTGGTCAGACATAATGTCCAAACTATGTCGAATCTTTGTGAGTACATACGCTTGATAAGGACCGGAATCTACGGTCGAAACGTAGCGTTGTTTTGAGCAATAAAACTTGGCCAGTTGGGTCGAACTTTATACCTCTATTAATTTTTAATTATTCACTGGCGACTTAAGCTCTCTTGTTGTGTTTTTTTTTTACTAAAATTGTGTATTTTGGTGTGCTAAATCCGAATCTGTAAGTTAAAATCGTCGCCCTCTGAAGCAGGAAAAAGTTAGAAGCTGTTAAAAAGTGAATCTCGACAACTGTCATTTTTAACATTAATTGCAACGTAGTCAGTCATTTAGGAAGCAGAGAAAACCAGACGAAAGCGTCAGTCATTTAGGAAGCAGAGAAAACTGGGCCGAAAAGCGTATTGACGTTTATAAAAAAAGGTCATGTTTGGATACAAAATAGCGGACGCGATTACAGTAAAACTCTAAATTAGAGGTATAAAATTACGTCCGCTATTTTGTATCCAAACATAATCTTTTTGTAAACGTCAATACGCTTTTGTCTGGTTTTCTCTGCTTCCTAAGTGACTGACTACGTTGCAATTAATGTTAAAAATGACAGTTGTCGAGGTTCACTTTTTAACAGCTTCTAACTTTTTTCTGTTTCAGAGCGACGATTTTAACTTACAGATTCGGATTTAGCATACCAAATTACACAATAATGGTAAGTTTCAGCCAAATCGGTGAGAAAGCCACTTTTCTGCATAAATACCCATACTCATCATAAAATGATCTTTGAAAACTATTATAAAACTTATTGTCATACGTACTGTCATGTTTGTCATACGTATTGTCACGTTTGTCATACGTACTGTCACGTCAATTTTTTCTCGCGCTTGGAAACGCGATGAAAAAAAATTTAATAAGGCAAATGAAAGTTAAATGCCAGACGTGAACACCAAAAATACAATACAATTTCACAGCCAAGCGGGATTTTAACCTTTCGGCTCGTCGCTTCAAAACAAAAGCCACCTCACCTTGCAACCGACGCCTAAAAGCCAATCGGGTGCATTGACCTCCTTAAACTTGTTGCTGAGGGGCAAAGCAGCTGCCCAGATGTCAGCGAAGCGGGAGACGACGCCAGTCAAGGAGGTTGTCAGGACGAAGGCCGAAATGAAGACATCCGACCCCAGAATCCATACATCCACTCCCAATCCTGATGATAGCGTAAATAAAGACAATCTCAGCTAAGACGCTGATACTACTATACCGTTGGACGACAGCGAAAGCGAGGTAGCGGTCGAACAGCTGATCGCAGTCAGTCAGCTGATGCAGCCAGATGACGCAGAGCCAGCGGACTCCCAGACAGCGTGAAGGTTGGTCGAAACCTGAAACACAAGAGAGATAATAATTAGAGACGTCAATATTAAAAGAGTATAGCGTGATACATAAAGTTCTTAATTACCGAGATATATTTACCTGATTGTGATAACGAAAGTATTTGAAATACTTACCTTTTGTATGACAGATGTCATTTTGACATTCACATTGTTTTGAAATGCGTATTTTATATAAATATATATATTATTAATAACCATATAAATCTTCCAAACGAGTTCATTAAATAGAATAATTGCGTGATATACTTACTCCCTCTCCCCCTCTGCCCCCCTTCTCACTCTCTCCCCTCTC
>NW_020216304.1:0-3643 GCF_003070985.1 Temnothorax curvispinosus | reverse complement strand
TCTCTCTCTCTCTCTCTCTCTCTCTCTCTCTCTCTCTCTCTCTCTCTAGCAGCGCCAAGTTTTTTGACAAGAAAAATTTATGTATTTTAATAAAATATTTTTATTTTGTATTGTTACCTCTGTAATTCTTCATGATTCAATCTTTTATTCTATTGAAAATAAACTTTGTATTTAAATATTGTTAGCGAAATGTGAGATCCGGGCGTAACTCCGGTTCGCTAATTGGCGTAAGATGCCGGGTCGACTCCGACGTGCGATAAAATTAGACACTTGTGTGATGGAACAATGCACAAACTTTATTTCGTCAGTTCTCAGGTACAGTTATTGTGAACGCGCCTTTATGTGAGCGCGTCACTATGCGCGCACGTGATCTGCTTATGGCGTGGCGCACTGATTATTCGCGACGCGAATATGTTCTGCCGATTGCGAGGCGATGGCAATTCGGAAGCGCATGGTCTGCATAACCTTCGCGAAACGCACTTGTGGCGTTATAAGACAGTCGCACCGGTTCGTAACGCAAGCGCGAGATTATTCACATAGGCCAGTCAAATTAGACAAAAAAAAGGTTTTTGCTCGAAAGTGATGCGAACTTTTTTATTCCTTTTTAGGCGTGTTGGAGGTGTTTAGAAAAGCTTATTTCTGAGTTGTCGTGTTATTTGACTCAGAGCTTTTTGAGGGGGGAAAGAGGAAACCAAAATTTTCGCGGTTTTTTGCATTTATCTTGTTTCGATTAATAGATAGCACTTTTTCGCTCGTGAGAAAATTGTAGGGCTTGAAAAAACGAAGAAAATGAGCGGTAACTCGTTCCGATTTATCAAAAATTGAGCCCAGGGGAGCCTCCGGCAGTCGCGCGTGTCGAGACAATGAATTTCGATGTTGTGCTAATGGTAGGTATTTTTATACTCTACAAGTTTCATATTAGTCATTTTTTGATTGCATTTATCAGAAAAGAGACAAAAGCAAAAAACGCGCCGAGTTCCGAACGCTCGGCTCGACACGCGCGACTTCCGGAGGCTGACGAATCGGAACGAGTCAATCACCGCTCATTTTCTTCGTTTTTTCAATCCTACAACTTTCTCAGGAGCGAAAAAGTGCTATCTATTAATCAAAACGAGATAAATGCAAAAAACCGCGAAAATTTTTGTTTCCCCTCTCCCCCTCAAAAAGCTCTGGGTCAAATAACACGACAACTCAGAAATAATCTTTTCTAAACACCCCCTACACGCCTAAAAAGGAATAAAAAAGTTCGCATCACTTTCGACTTCAAATGCTAATTTGACTGGCCTAACAGTAGGTCGATGCGATTGAGACGATTGAACTTGTAATGGCGAGGCGCGACGCGACTTACACGCGGTTTTCTCACCGCTCGCTGTGGCGAGGGCGGATTGTAGCGGACGCACTGACGGCGCGAGACAATTAGCGGTGCTCGGAATACGCTGTAGACCCGTGTGCACGACGATATTTTTGAATCGCGTGAAACGGAATAACTTTGCGGATGCACGGCGGTATGCCACCTCGTGATCCGGAGTACTTGAGACTACTACTTGAGAATGGAGCTCTCGTGGCCCGGGAGCTTTCGGTTACGCGCGACGAATATCATTCGCTTTTCCGTGATCATGCGATCACGGCATGACGGATCGATACTCGTCGGGAGAACTTCGCGGTCAAGTATGCCGCGGGGAGCGGTGCGAGATTCCCTCGTTTGGAGGGCGACTGACGGATGGCGTCACTTGTAGGGTAACGATCCGCGATCGCGACGAAAATTACGGAACATCACCGCCCGCCACGAATATCAATTTGCAACAAGAAGATGAGCCGCCCGCCGTGAAGAATGCTTGATCTCGAGCCGCCCGCCATGCGGAGCACTGCTAGTGCTGAACCTTAAATTAATAAACAATTTGTACAGGATATGATACAGAATAAGTATTTACAAATATTTACAAGGTTTTATTGCCAACTACTCGGGCGCGAGTGTGGCGCGGTCGCGAACGCATTTGACACAGAGCGCGAATCGTTTGACGCGCCCGTGGGATCCAATGCTTCGCGCGGAGAAGATGCCAATTTAACGGTGGCCGAGCGTGGAGGACGCGAATATGAGGGTCGCGTATTAACGCGGCGACTAGCGGCTGAGCAATGATGCATTTGAATGCGAGCTGGCCGTGACTGCGACGGCAAAGGCATCGGTCCGGACAGTAGCCATCCGAATCTTGAGTTTTGAGCGACGGGCTCATGAAGGGCACGAGTACGGATCTCCGGCAGTAAGATCGTGCCATACAAATCAGCACCGATAATTATGTCAATCGGCGCTGCGCTAGTCGGATCGCTATCAGCTAGCGGAAGTTTTCGAATGTACAATTTCGTTATATCCGCAACGCGTTTCGGAATATAAGTCGTGAGCGACTTAAGAACAAGAGCGGAGACGGAGGGCGACAGGCCCGTGCTGTCACGCGCTAACACGTGAACTTTAGTTGCGCTGCGTGCGGTGGCAGCGGTCTCGCCGATCCCGTAGATAGAAACGGAGACGCGCGTACGCGGGAGACGCAATCGCTGAGCTAAACGTTCGGTGATCAAGGTAGTAACCGAACCTTGATCCAATAACGCGCGGACTGCTGTGTGTCGACCGTTGAGCCCGCTCACCTTAATCCGGGCTGTAGCTAACAGAACATTCGATTTCGAACCGCTTGTTTGAGATAATTAATCCGAAGTTATCGCAGCAGATGAATTTGTTTTCGTTTCCGTAGATGAAGGTGAGCCCTCAATTGTCGAACTGTTCGTGTTTACATCGGTAGCATGAACTAACGTATGGTGCTTCTGTTGACATTGACGACATGTGTTCTTGCTTGAACACGCATCACGAATGTGCCGCGTGCTCAAGCAATTGAAACAGCAACGATATTTCTTAGCTAAATTACGCCGCTGAGCGACGCTTTTATTTTGAAAGTCCGAACACGCAGACAAGAAATGCGTCTTTTGACACATGGGACATTTACTTGTGTAAGCTGCGTGAACTTGAACCGAGGAATTTTGTTGATTGTCCTTGGCAATAGACAAAGCCGGAAGAATGTTCTCGAGCGCACGTATTTGCGATGTGAGAAATTTATCGAGTTGATCATATGTGGGATACTCTGCAGTATCGCCAAGTTTTAATTCCCAGGCTTTCCGTGTGCCCTTATCCAGTTTTTCCCCGACTAAATAGACTAACATGTCGTCCCATGTGTCAACCGACCGACCGAGATTTTTCAGGGATTGAATCGCGATGTTTGCTTTGTTGCGCAACGCGGTGAGAGCCACTGCGGTATTCGAATTCGCTTGGGGAAGCGTGTGCAACGCGTGGATATGATCATGCACTAAACGACGGCGATTATCATATCGCGTTATCAAAAGACACAGTAGTGTCTCGCGCCAAGTACACGCGGAGCGAAACCGACCGTGACTCTTTTACGCGACGCGACGATTTGCGATTACTCGAGATGTTGAGATCTTATATAACGAATGAACGGATCAAGTTTTAAGTAGGCTTGATCGATAGCTTGGGTCGATTTGGGGGGGGGGGTTCTCTTATAATATTCCGTTACGTGCCCTACGAGCGGAGATATTGCAACGCAAAGTCAAAATGTGAAAATTTTTTATTAAGATACTCCTC
>NW_020216303.1:0-3522 GCF_003070985.1 Temnothorax curvispinosus | reverse complement strand
TGACGCTCGACGCTCGACGCTCAAACGCTCCCATGTAATGGCACCTTAATGGAGCATTTACATGCTCCACGACCGATTCTGGTATTATTTAATACGAGAACGTCTAGAGACTTGTCCAGCCAACAATACTTTTGTTTCTAAGAAACATCTCTTCTAATTGGTTATTGTATGTATGTACATACATATGTAATACACATAAATCGGGTGGGGGAGGGGATATCATAAAATGATCTTTTTGATTAAAGATTTTTTAACGTTACATGACATAAATAAACTTTATTGACTTTTAATACATAAGATACAGATAACCATTAGAAAATATAAAAGTTCTTTTTATATATATAATTCTACGTCTTTAATTTCAATTTATAGACCGCGCATTTTCTTATTGCTATTTGAGATTATATTCAATAGTCGATATACCGAGTTTAGTTTTCATCTTTATATTTCGTCTAAAATGCAATATTCAAGTACTACATGTTATATAACTTTTTTTTAAATTATACTATGTTTTATTATCAATGACACTCGTTTATTTGCCACTTCCATCGACATGTCATTCGCTTGTACTGCTCCAATATATACCTGAAAATAGATATTTTATAATCTACAATCCATTGCACCTAATGACGTTTACACGCTAAAATATTTGAATTCATTATAATTTTATTGTAAAAAATATACGATATTTTTTAATATGTCTAATAAAATAACGCAACAAAAATCACAAGTGTCGTATGATTTTTAACGTATAATAAAAATTTATTTAAGAGCAGAAAAAAGGAATATTAGATTAGAACGATTTTGCTTACTTCTCAGCTGCACACGCTCCCATCCAATCGGACATATCAATCATCATATGGGACACGCGTTCTAAATATTGCTTTATGCATAGCATACGTACATCTTCCGAGTAGCATTGAAACGGTGTATAATACGTTTCGTGTAAAATCATAATATTGCTACAACTTTCAATTTCTTTACCAAATATTTGCCATACCTGAAGAAGAAACGTATTGTTGCTACGTGAAACATTTGATTATTTGCACTTAATATTTATTATTATACTTTCTAGGCACATTCTAGCACAAAATAATGTATGAGCTTAATTGCATCTTTATTTTTATTTTTTTAATACAACGTTGCTTTTCTCACCTGCACCCATTTCCTCGATAATATATTTCGCAAAGATTCTCTATGTTTAAAGCGTTGTAAAGCATAAATAGCCTCGATGCCTTCCTCAACGTTCTTGATCTCTTCAAATATGCGATCGATCAAATTTTTCACCATGCTCTCCAATTCCATTACAAAGTTTCTGAATTTCAGCATGTTTTCCAGCCACCTAGATTTTGTAACGTCCAAAATGTCGTCGCGGATCAATTTGATTTCATCGAGACTCTCATAAAATAGGCTCTCTATTTGGCGACACGAGGCATCGTACTCGATACCTTTTGGACCGCCGATCATTCCCACTTTGTTGCACCTATAAAAATGGTGTGCATTTGTCATACGTATATATTATAATTTATACGTGTATGATAACGTAGCCATTTCTATTTTGTAATAGTATTTTACTATATATTTATTGTTCCGAGACATGTGCGTGCAAAATACTCTATTACCTTCCTTATTCTATTGCCTTTACCTTCCAAATACTATTGAAGAATTACATATTTCAATGATATCGCAACATCTTTGCACAAACGTATCGATATAATTAAAGATTAATTTTTCATTCACATCCCAGATGCTATTCGATTGAATGAGCGCAGTTATCTTCGTGACCTGCAACTGATTTTGTAAAAAAAAAAATAAACGAATTTGATTTTACAGGAATTATAGCCAATTTCATCAATTTTCTTTTTATTAATTAAATTAAATTGTCTATTAAACTTGTGATTTTTTACATACAATTTATTTTACTTTAATTAATATTTGCTAACGCGGACAGTTTGTTACGTACTTGAAGCATTTTATAAAGCATTTACAAAGATTATTAAGAAACGCTGTCCTGCCAGGATGGAAGCTCGGTAAAATTGGCCATAACACAAAAAGTTCAGAACACATTAAATATACTTTATTATATGCCGTTTTATATGTTTGGCAACAAGAGATGCATTTCCGAAGTATATTTATCCCATTTTCCGTATCGCCTTCTAGTATCACTTGCAAATTGATATACGTCTTACATTGATGTACTATTTGAGCGCTTATGGCTGCACAAAGTACCTCTATGTTGTTCCTAAAATAAACAAGTACACGTCTTTTGTTATCCAATTTTTTAATATGCGGATAATTTTAATTATTTTAAGACAGAGAAATCAGAGGAATCAAAGTGTTACGCGATTACACGCGCAAATAAAATACGTGAAGATAAAGTTTAAAATGTCTTAAATGTCCATTTCTACCGATACAGATCCGATTTTTGATCTCGGTTTAACTTACTTTTTATTCTCTTCTAGTTGTAAGATTTAGAAAAAGATGAGAAATAAATTAAACCGAGATTAAAGTTAATCCACATATTGGTAGAAGTGGACATTAATATGATATATATATTAAATATAAAAGAAACCTTACGACATGTTGTAAAACGGGGATTCCGTCCAGATAAACAATATCAAAAATAGTATTTTCATCATAGGTTTTTCTTCAATCTCGCTTGGACATTTCAGGTTGTTACAAGCTTCCGATAGAATGTTGAGATAAGTTATATTGGACGCAGCTTGTTCTACGCCTTTGCGAAGCTGTAATGTTAAAAGTTGAAAGGAGTCCACGCTCGGCGAACAAACGTTCTCCAACAGATGCACGATCGATCGAATTTCCATACTCGATAACTGATGATACAAACAGCATAAATTAAAATCTGCAAAAAAGACAACTTTGAGATATACTTTATGTTATTTTGAGACAATAATAAAAGTTTGAGTAAACACAAATGACAGTTAGAGCCGCTTGCGAGATTCACTATACATAAAATATAATAAAATTCGAAATTAACATCTCACTGTCCAACGTTGCAACTCGTCGAATATGGTTCGTTCGCCTTTGCTAGATTGCGTAGACGTGCTCGCCAATACTTGTCGTATTTGTTTGATCCAATATCGTACAATTCTTTCAAATCTGCCGATCAACGCCTTTTCCGACTCCCGTACGTCCTTAGAAACATGCGGACCATTTGTTTCCGTTAAATTCAGTTTTTCGTCTCTCACGTCCATCTCTGCTGATGGTATCACGATATCAGATAGATTTTCTGCCGGCACGTACAATTTGGTCAAACCCATCGGCTTGTAAACCCATTCAGTTAAGCACATCAGAAAATTGTGTAGATCGAAGAACAGATTGTTTCTGATAACTGTTCTTGTTATTAAAGAAATATTTTATATATAAGATCGACGTTAAAGAATCAAACTCAAGAATAGTACGTTGAAAATAAATTTGAAAATGACGCGATCTAAATTTGTATTCTGTTGTATTCTTATGATTAAAAACATCAATAATAAATATACGTGCTTGCTAATTTTA
>NW_020216302.1:0-1295 GCF_003070985.1 Temnothorax curvispinosus | reverse complement strand
TTCAAAATTAATGACGAAATTCTTTGTCTAATGGAAGGAGAAGAAAACGAGTATCTCTCAATTGACTCTATTGTAAGTGATGATCCACAAGAGCAATTGAATTTTCCAACTGAGTTTTTAAACTCTCTGACACCTTCTGGAATGCCAGTTCATCGACTTAAAATAAAAGTCAGTGCTACAATAATCCTATTAAGAAATTTAAATACTAAAAAAGGACTCTGTAATGGCACAAGATTTATTGTTACTAATTTGAAAAATAATCTAATTTATGCAGAGGTTCTAACTGGTCCTGCCCGAGGACAGATTGTCTTTATTCCAAGGATAGATTTAATTACAAGTGATTTGGAACTGCCATTTAAGTTTAAACGAAGACAGTTTCCTATTCGAGTGTCATTTGCTATGACAATCAATAAATCACAAGGACAAAGTTTAGAAAAAGTTGGGATTTATTTGCCACATCCTGTATTTGCTCATGGTCAACTTTATGTGGCATTTTCTAGAGCAACCAAAAAGGAAAGTGTAAAAATTAAGATTGATGAATTAAGCAATCAAGGACATCTAATAGAAGGAAGTAAAAAATGTTTTACAAAAAATGTAATATACAGAGAAATTTTATAAATTAAAAAAATATAAAATTGTATAAATGAATAATATAATAATTAAAATGTTAATAAAATATATATTTAAAAATTTTTAAATAAATTAAATAGATTATATTTTGTGTATCAAGAGTTAGCATACAGAAAAGATACAGTTTTTTTATGCAATCGATCAAAGACAAATCGCAAAGGAAAAGACAAAAAGAGAACATTATAAGAGAGAGAGAGAGAGAGAGAGAGAGAGAGAGAGAGAGAGACAAAGAAAAAAGATATGTATCTTAAATTCTTTCCATCTCTCCATCTCTTTCATACATACATACAGACGACGGTACTTATATATATAGATAAAATTATATAAATTTTATTTATATATATATATATATAAATAAAATTCGTCGTCTGTATGTATGAGATGTATGTATGAGAAACTGGCAGCAAAAGATTACTAATTTTATAGGGATGGCTACTATAGGGTTGAAAATTGGGGGTTTCATGAGGCTTTATTGGTGCTTCTAATAATTAATGGGTGAGTTTGGGGGAATAGTTTTTGAGCCCGCGCGAAGCGTGGGCGAAAAATCTAGTCTTTTTATAAGGTATGACTATCTAAATCTAATCACTATCTAAAGTGAAAACAATTGGGAAGTGATCACTATCCCACGTCTCTTCCAGTTGTGCGTACTCAATCCTGTCCATGAT
>NW_020216301.1:0-5814 GCF_003070985.1 Temnothorax curvispinosus | reverse complement strand
AGGTTTTTGGTCAAAAACGAAGAAAGTATGTCCGTCGCGCGTCTTCGAAAAAAGTGCACCCAGACTGCATAACTCCTACAGTTAAACACGGCGGAGGATCTGTGATAATGTGGGGATGTTTCAGTTATACGGGCGTGGGAGATCTCTACAGAATCAAGGGAATACTTGAGCAAAAAGGCTACCACTCGATTCTGAGTAGGCATTGTATCCCGTCTGGTACACGTTTAATTGTCGTGAGTTTGTCATGCAGCAAGATAATGACCCAAAACACACTTCTAAATTATGTTCCAACTATCTACATCGAAAAGAGGAAAGCGGAGTGCTCAAAATGATGGTGTGGCTCCCTCAATCTCCGGATCTTAATCCGGTCTGTCCCACCTCTCAGGAGCACCTTTGGGAGATCCTCCAGAAAGCATGGAGTGAAATACCAAATTCTGTTTTGGAAAAACTCGTAGAAAGGATGCCACGATTGGTGCAAAAGATGCTATATCCACCAACGGAGGTTGGTTCGATGAAAAGAAAATGTGATTTCTAAGCTATAAGGATTGATTCTGATTTGTGAGATTTTCAGTTTTTGTTACTTCTAATTGTCAACTAAATAAAATTTATCAATATTTTTTCATAATAATTAGTTTTATTAAGAATTTTCCCGAATTATACCCCTGTCCGGAAACTTTTCGACGGCAGTGTACATATTTACAAAAATTAAAAAAAAATTTTTTTCTTAAATTATTCTTTTTGATTTTTTCAAATATGTAAATAATTCCAACGGTATTTTTTATTTATATCAATTAATTTAACAATGTTCCAAGTACATCTGGAAATTTTTTCAAGCTGATCGCACTCATCAATTTAAAATGGTGGACGATCAAAGTGTGTGTAGGGTCAGATTGACCCAGAGTGTTCTCTGTGAATGAAAAAATAGATGTGTTCTCCGTTAATATTACTGTGATCAACGGGACTCGTTCAATAAAAAATAAACTATAAATTTATTTATTTAAATTTATTTTGTCCCCGTCAAAATAATCCTCTCCCACTACAATACTTATGTCAACGTTTTTTCCAATCTTCAAAGCACCTTTTTTTATAGTCAATTTTATGTATAGCCCTTAGAACGCGAAGCGTATTCTTTTTTATCGCATCTATTGACTGAAAAATGTCCATATGCAATCACAAGAAATCATTTGTAATCAGATGAAATCATTGTGTAATCAAATAAAATAATTTGTAATCAGATGAAATAATTTGTAATCAGATGATATCATTTGTAATCAGATGAAATCATATGAAATCAAATGAAATCATGTAATCGGTGGGACAACATTTCAGCTAGTGGTTACCCCCTCGTCACCTCCTCTTCTTGTTCTGCTTTTTCTTCCACCTCCTCTTCTTTATCATCATCCAAAACAGTATAAATTATATTTGTTCTATTATACAAATATTGCAAGTGTTAGCTTTTACGTGTTATTATTAGTCTCTTACCAAAAGATAAATTGATTACGGGGATGATGTCTGCGGGTGGTGGTGCCATGATTCTAGCTCTTCTTATAAAATTTAATATTTATAATATTCGTTATTTTTAATGATTAATTAATTTTATTATTTTTAACTTACGTGCTGGTACTGCCTACTGCCTATTCCTCAGCAATGTTTTCTTCCGCTCGGCGTCTCTGTTCTCGTCGGACCGCGACCGGTTGGACAACGGCAATGCGGTTCTCCTCCATTAAATTAATTTAAATTTTAATGATAAACTCTACTATATAAAAATTTTAAGTTATTTAAAAAAAATTTAATTGCAATTTTTATTTCTAACACTTACCTATTCTTCCGTTACGACGCAGGAATCTAGCAATATGCCCTTTTCCTGCGTCTTCTTCTTCGTGACCCAAAGCTTCACGCATGTCTAATATGTTCGAAATGATGTTCACCAATCTTTTGTTTCCCCTGCAGTAACCCAGTTCATGCATAACGCATAACAGGGTACTGGAGCACTCACCCGCGAAACGTGCGAAAAGTTGATAATTCGCCTCTTCGTCGTTTGTCACTGCTTCTACAAACTCACGTTGCTCATTTAAGCAATTGCTTAAATTGCAACTAACTTTTAAAAACTCCACCAAAATTAAACGGAGAGCCATTTTTGTAGCATTTCACTTGTCTAACTAACTAAGAGCGTGCAAGACGACTCCAGTACGACCGGACAAGTACGGACTAACTCTCAGTTATAGTATTATAGGGCTATTTATAGTTGAAAATATTTTCAAAAACTTCTAGAATAATAGCGTGACAAAAATTGTCTAACTAAGCCATTGGTTACCAAATTCGAAGCTTTCCCCACTTTCTTCCCACCCTCTCTTACCGGTGGAAGGGAAAGGTTTTCGGAGAAAAGTTATCTTATGCCATAAACCCTTTACCGTCTTGTTCACAAAACCATATTCTTTTATCTAAGGGCTTACAAAGAATTCTTTATTAAATGATTTAAAAAGATAAAAAGAGCTCGGATAGATTTTTGTTGTTTCTTTATTTTTTAGAAATATTTTTATTTAAAATTTAAAAATTTTTTAATTATTACGCTTTTCGTATAAAATTTTTAGCCGATCACTTTATTAACAAATTCTCTTAGCTTCCTATAAACTCCCTATATATTGGGTTGGCAAATAAGTTCGTTCGGTTTTTTGACTGGTTTTGAATGGAAAAAACCGAACGAACTTATTTGCCAACCCAATATCAGAATTCATAGTTTAAACTAAAAAAAAAACTAGAAAAATCTAGAAAAATCTAAAGTTTTCTAATTTTTTATCTGCGCGCGCAGACTAATTTTTCTAAAACGTTGCAAGTGAAGTTAACGTTTTGACTAACGTTACGAAGTCAAAATCATTCGAGTCCTAACGTTCGAAGCGACAAGTTCGCCAGTAAAAAAGTATAACTCTCTCATCTGACTTTTCGATTAATGTGTGTCAGCCGATATTACGAAGAAATAAGAACAATGGCTAGTCACAGAGAAGACGCTAATAATTCTGAGAAACGGATGTTCACTCGCGATATTCTTGATAAAGGGATTTCCGATAAGGGACGCGACTTCAAGGGAAGAAACGAGCAATTACATATGATGCTATCGACAACATATGGACTCAACAGCTCCCATACGAAGAGAATTCATGTGGGTTTGCGAGCAACATCCGAGGGAGTTTTCGTGCCGCTGGTCAAATTAACCGGCAACTGTGCGGACGGTGTTTATTTCGACGAGAAATCGTGGCAGCAGTTTCAAGAGAACATGAGACTCGTGAGCGAATATATCATGGATATATTATTCATCTGCATTACAGTATTGATTGTCTTCGAAAAGAACAAGATATAATGGATGATTAAGTGTAAAAGGTAAAACTTGCAGTAGCGGTAGAAATTAATAAAAGAGGTAATTTTTAATATTTTGAAATATAAATATATTAAAGTTAGATGCATAGATAATTAAATTTATGAACTTTACAATAGTTTTATAAAATGTATATGGTAATACTTATAATTGATTATAATTTTATGTACAGTTGTAAGTATTAAAAAGAAGAATTAAAAAAATTTTAAATTTTTGCAAAGTCAATATGCTATTCTTTTTCGATATTATTATAAATTACATATTAGCACGTTGAAGTTAAAGGATATATAAAAACTAATTAGTATATTAGATTATATTAATTATAGTATAATTATTCTCTTTCTTATATTTCACAGTACATATTTTATGGAAGAGAAAAAAGACAAAAAAAATTAATAAGAATGTTTTAAAAAATAACAGAGCAAATTGAGATTTCATATTTCACGAAACAAATACCCCAGGCATTTCAAACTCCCGCGCAGGGTAAATACATTCTTAGAGAACGTACTATTGTCACGGAGATTCTCAAGTATCATAAGTTGTGTGTACGGTGGGTGCCTAGGATGCTAGGTGCCTAGGGTGCCTAGGATTTCAGATCTTAAACCATCTCTCATATAGCCCTGACCTATGCTTCCTCTGATTATCATGTGTTTGGATTGAAAAAAGTCGAAAAAGGCAGAGAGAAAGAAAGAGAGGACAGAGATAAAAAGAAAGAGGTAAGCCTTAATATAATAATTAAACTTATATTAGTGCGTAATTCGTCGACGATGAAGATGGTGATAGCGTGTGTGTTCGTAATTTCTTCGTTCTTCATGATTGGATATGACAAAGTTAAAGATTACAACTAAAAGAAAAAGAAGAAAAGTCAAGAGAAACAGAGAAAAAGAAAAAGAAAGAAACAGAGAGAACGAGAGAGAGAGAGAGAGAGGCGGGGCCGGAGAGTTAAGAATTCACTTTCGTAATCAAAGAGATAAGAAGCATGTTAAAAATTTTGTATATAAAAATTGTACGTATTTTTTTCGAGGTTTTTAATTAATTATTAAAAGTGTATTTATATATCGTTGCAAAAAACATAAAATTAACTTAAATAAAGATTTTTCTGTACAAATACATCTGGCAACAGTGCAAATTGGTGCAAATATTAACCTAACTGACATTTATATTTGTAAGTATAACCTCTTTTCTGCTCACTACTCTGCACGTGTCGATACAAAGGACGTATTTTAGACATCAAGATAGCAATTCGATAGACAATTATATTCCATATACGAGCTAAATATAACTTATATTAAGACTTAGTGATTTAGACGTGCAATTTTATTGGAAAACTAATCCAACAAATAAGACAGTGGTTTAGACATGCAATTTTATTGGAAAACTAATCCAAAAACTGTCTTTTTGCAGACTGGCGAATTGATAAAGAAGTCGGCGCAAATTCCGATTCAGTGTATGGATCAAGCATCGGGAATAATTTTTATTAAATCTAGACATATCTCGCGTTTTCAAATCAAGGTAATTAATATTTTGTATTTAAGCTATTGTATATTAATGTATGTACATACATGGCTTAGGGAATATGTTATTGAGTATAGAGGTTGTAAATAATGAGGTACATATTCAGTATGCAAATTTCTTTTTATTTTTTACAGCATCATGGATAAAAAGAAAAGAACCGGTAATATAACAGAAGAACAAAGAAGTTTGCTCATCGAATTTATGAAAGTTCATCCAGAATTAGTATCGGGAAAGTTTTCTAAAACTTTTACGTACGATCATGCAGCCAAGTTATGGCAAGAAGTGACCAACATTTTGAATGCTTGCAACGGTGCCGAGAAAAATTGGAAATCATGGCGCAAGGTAATTACATTAATTATATACTAATTTTTATAATTATATATTTTTTTATAATTATATTTACAGGATATTTACTAATCTACTAAATATACCAAACATTTAATTCCAAGGCAGCGATCATGTTACTTTTCCCATATGGCGGAAACGTGAAAAGTGAAAAGTTTCACGTGGCTATCTTCTTCTATTGGTGTTGAATAGAAAGAGATAATTTTTCACTTTTTACGTATCCGCCCTATGGCAAAAGATACATGATTGATCTCCAGAAATTAATAACAAAAAATTTATTTCTAGTGTTGGCAAGATTATCGCTCTCGTAGTAAAACGAAGCAAGCAGGGATAAACGTGGAACGACGTAAAACGGGAGGTGGAGCACAGTGCAGTGCAGTTCTTACACCAGATGAACGAGAAGTATTGGATTTAATTCCAACATCATTAACTAAGGGTCATGCAGATATTTCGGAATCATGTATGGACATTACTTTGGGCGAAGAGGTTTGTAATAAAAATTCTTTTATAATGCTATTTTCTTAGTTTAATAAATAATTAGAATTATTAATTGCTACTTATATCTGTAGGATGACTTGGTAGAA
>NW_020216300.1:0-2581 GCF_003070985.1 Temnothorax curvispinosus | reverse complement strand
CTCGCATCTCCAGGAGAACCGCCTGAAGAGTCTCCGCTTGGGTCACGGGCTGCGGGGCTCCCGCTGAAGGAGTCGCGGCACGAGCCCTCTTCCTCAAAGGAGCCGCCGTCGTGGCTATCCCGCCTGTTTCCTGGCCGCTCATTTCTGCCGAAAACGATCGTCCAATCCCGAACGAGCCCCCAAAAATGTTGCGCTCGCCGCAGTTCGAGATCGCGTCACTACACCCACTCACTCACTCACTCGCGCAACCAGCACTCGCGGGCAATGAAGTGACACAATATAAGATGGTAAGGACTCGTTTTAATAGTACACACGAAATACTACAGAGATTCGAGCTGTCACGTTCGCACGAAGTCCGTCGCTCGAAAACAAACAACAACAGAACATCACAGGAAAATCAATAATCCATATCAGCTGGTCGTCAGGGACGATTCTCAACTCGCCGCTAGCACGGGCGCATACCGGGCATCTCGGACAGACTCGCACGGGCGCAACAGTATTATACTGTAATATCGTGTACGTACTTCAAGTATAAAGTCGATTGACATATTTTCTAACCTCAAGCCGTCCTCTCATTAGAGTGCTTTATTATTGCTTTTACAGTCTCGAACAGTATATGAAATGTCGAAATATTTTTCTCTTTTAGTCAAAGTGGCGTTAAATGAGTATACTTTTGCCAAATAAAAGAAAAGTTGTTTATCTTAATAATTTAAAGTTAATTCTTCTTCATACATAATAAGATACACTAGTGTTACTTATTAATAATCTGAGATTGCAGTTTATTGACTTACAGCAATGTTTTAGCAATTATTTAATAGAGATATTGCTCCCTTTTCTTTCAGTAGCGCAACAAAAAATTATTTTACTGTCAGAAATGACGTATCTCTGTATCTACGCAATGCACAGGCATACTGTAAAGGCATGCATTTACAGTGTGGACTCTAACTTCAAATGTGAACATTATTTGCTGTTTGCTAACCTTTATTGTAGTATGTTTAGCAGCTGGTAATGGTACATATTATTGTTGACAACATTTGTACTAAAATTACTTGTGTACAAAATTCTAATTTTTAATGTTTTTAATTTAGATTATTAAGTATCAATTTCCTTTAACTTTGTGGGAGCTGGGGATGAGATATTTCTGTGCATCTATAGTAATTACATAGGCCTGGAATATCCTTAGATATCGAAGAAAAAATCCATTTACAAACCATGAGATTCCGTTAAGCGAGAGTTGATTATTATTGTCTCCGTTTTCAGAATCTTGTGAAATGTTATGAAATTATCTACTGTGATTAACTTAGTTGCTGTGTTCATCATGGAAGGATCAATGTGCTTCTAGTTTTTACACATGTTTGCAGAATGTATAAAACATTTATATTTTTAGGCCAGTAATAACTGTGTATACTTTATTAATAATCTTTAACGAATTATCCACAGAATGCAGGGTAATATATTTATCTATATCGTGGTATTTAAATAATGTATGTGTCGTGCATGTTATGAGCATATTCTCACAAATACATAAATTGGTAAGTAAAATTTGGTAAAATTAAGCTTATAGTTATAGTTGTAATATATATATTATTTATAATATTGCTTTCCAATAGCGACATGTTAAAACATACATTTTACTTCGACTCGTATATATACACTATCTTACGATCAAACATAAATGCCATTCGACTCACTCCCTACCGATCCTGCCGTTATTAAAGATTTTCGGTGAGAGTCGCAAAGGCCGTGAATGATAACAAAGCCGCGCGACGTCAGCTGGAGGAGATGCAACGTCACAATCGCGCCATGGAAGGTCACGGACTTTATCTCGCTTCGTACAAACGCGGACGGGCAGTCTCGAGAAAAAAAAACGTCGAAGAAACGCTAGAAATCCCCAAGGGTGTAACTATCAATGTACAACTGCAACAATTGGCAAAACTTATGCGCATTCCATATTTTAGAGGTATTTTCATGCGCGACTCGTTACCGATCGGCGGTATACGTCGAAACGAGAGCGGTATCGTGAATTTGGATAATACTGAGAGACCGGGTACTCACTGGGTGGCGTACGCGAAGAGGGGAGATCGTGCCATATATTTCGACAGTTTTGGCAATCTTCGACCACCGAGAGAATTGGCGCGGTATCTAGAGAACAATGTAATAGAGTACAATCGCACGCCTTATCAGCGATACGATCAGAGCAATTGCGGACAACTGTGTCTGCGTTTTCTACAGTCGGTTGACAATTAATTTGAAGACCGGCGTTACGTTGTTTAATCTCAGTATTCATTCAAACATATCACTGACATTTACGCTCACCGACAAGAGCAGCATCCTCGCGGTAAGCTACTTTCCCGGTGCCACGACCGGTGGCCCGACGACAAATGATCCGCGACACTTGAACCACGACAAATGAACCGTACGACAATTGGTCCAACGACGAAATAACCGAGGAAAAAATAGCCGTAGGACAATCGAACCGAGGGACAAGTGATCCTGTCGGGGGGCATTACATGTAAGTCAGAACGTACGTGCACGAGGGCACTACATGTAAAGCCAGCGGCACACGGAGCATGTTTTCGTA
>NW_020216299.1:0-12418 GCF_003070985.1 Temnothorax curvispinosus | reverse complement strand
TCGTTTACATGCGGCTTTGAGATTTTTCGCGGTTCGTTACACCCCCCCTCGTTAAGTGGAGGAACAGCGGTTTTTAACGCTGTGACTGCGAGTTGATCGAGCCAGGGTCTTGCGTCAGGGAGAGACACTTATTGATACGTTGCTCTAGGTGTTGAAGTGTCTTAGTAACGTTGGCCAATTCGACGGGGATATTGGTAGGTGTATCTTGCCCGCTGGCTACAGGCCTTCGGTAAAATGACTCGACTCGATCGCTGGTAGGTACTTGTATAGCACGTGTTACGGTTGCCTCGTTTCTAAATGTTGTGTACCAAGATTGGCCAGGAATCACCCTCACTCCTGTTCTCTCCTTTGTACGTAGCCTAAGGGTTAAGATTAAACCCATTAGTAACAGTCCGATTATCGATAAGCGGACAGTAATTTTAATTTCTGGCTGTGTAGAGGTTTGCTGTGAACGGTCTCCCGGTTCGATCCTGGCTTCCTCTTTAGTTGTGTGTCCAGCGGTGGTTATTTGCGGTGGCCCGGTAGGTCTAGGGCGGCCTCAGGGAAGCGTCCATGGGCTGACCACCTCAGGCGGCGTTGTTACGTTTTCTGGCTTCGGTGTAAGGGTGTACCATTGGCTCTTGATCTGATACATTGCAGTCTGGAGTGGGTCGCAACCAATTTCAGTCCCCTTTGTGGTAATGATGCGAGTTCTGGGTAATAAGTAGGCAGGCTTCCCATTTACTAAGATCGGAAGTTCCTTGAAGCAGTCTCCAGTGGGACGCTGTTGCACGGGTACAGGGGTGCATCTGAACACCAGAGCAGCTTCTCCTCGTACATAAGCCGAGTAACCCGGGCTGTCCATAATAGAATATGCGAACATGTGTGGGTCCTGGTAGGCCAATAACATGCTGGTACGCAATTTTAATTCTTCCTTGAGGCATCTATCGCGAGCAATTTTAACATATTGATTTACAACATTGATACTAGAATCATTGACAACAACAATGTAACGAAGAAGTGTAGGTACAATAAAAGAACGCAACTTATTCTGGTTTTGTGAACCTTTTAAATGTCCTGCATCGATCTCCTTTATGACAATCCGAGGGTGTTCGGTTTGAAATACAGTAATATTACACGCGTCGTGGCGTGTGCGGACAAAGAGTAATATCTCGGACTTATTATATGTCACTGAATAAGCAATTTGATTGTTGGCTAATTGTATTCTTTGGGCGTTACCTCTATATATAACAGTCTGCGGCAAGGCAGTGCACCCGTCGTGAAATGACGGAGACCAGAAATTTTGATAACCGTCTTCGTCTTCACACTCGAGATCGGTGTAGGTACATTCAGTTCCCACGGGTAACCTTAACTTATTATTTTCTAAATTTAATTTAACCATATGTCGCTTAATTACTATGTGAACATACGTTTTAATAGTGGCGTTACCGCGCAGATTAACTTGTAGCGGAACAGCGGTTTTAATTAATTTATTATTTCCAAACTCTGGAATCAAATAAGTATTCGTGACATCTAGGAGTATATTATCGAAAGTAGTGTTTCTCATGTGAAACCTCCCCCGAGAGTGCATCTGTATGCACATAGGTAAATTGATAGGTGCGAAATGTCGCCGATTCTCGGAGGAAATTCCAGCATTGAAGCCCTTTTCCTGGTCGTAACTTATTACTATTTCTATTTCGATTCGGCAGCTCAACACGTCCACCGTAGCGAGTCTGAACTTCTGTGCCAATTCTATTTGCACACTGTGAGAGGTAGGACTCTCGTCAGGTAATTGGCATTCGTCCGTATCAACAAGAGAGACGGTGGTGCTATTAGCGCTGGGTGTATCACAGTCATAGCCCATTAATGCGTTCCCGATACGCACCAGTAGAGTAATTAAGTAGGTACCGTAAATCATCTGCAACAAAAAGTTCATCCTGGCTCGCTATGGTAGGTTCTTTTGAGTTGATTACAATGGATTATTTTCGAGGAATTTCCTATCTTAATTTTGACGTTTCCATGATCAAGCACTTCTAAAACGCGATAAGGTCCGTTATATTGCGGGCTAAGTTTATCTAATTTTCTATTGTTAATCAACATTACGAGATCGTTTTCATGAAATGTTTCTGGGTGAGCGCGGAGGTCGTAGTACTCCTTGGATCGCTGCTTTGCCCTAATTAGATTACTTCTGGCTGACTCCTGTAGATCTTGAATTTCTTTAAACAGATTTGTAAGGTGGGAGTAATATGTGGAGAGGTCATCTTCTCGATTGAATTTGGACGGAATCCGAGCGACTTGACCAAATACTAACTCATGAGGAGTGTAGCCAGTTCCTTCGTGAACAGATGTGTTATATGAGAAACTTGCGCGGTCTATGAGATCGTCCCATTGCTCTTCTTTACTAAGGAAACATTTCAAATATTCAACGAGTACGAGATGTGATCTTTCCAGTGATCCATTGGTTTGCGGATGATATGCTGTGGTACGAAAATGCCTAATGCGAAATTTGATTGCGATATTTTTCATGATTAATCCAGTAAAGACGGTACCTTGGTCAGTTAATATAGCCCTAGGACATCCAAATCGACATATAAAAAAGTGTATGAAGGCGTTTGCTACTGTTTCGGCTCTGACATCCTGCAACGGGGCGTATACCGAGTATTTCGTGAGAAGATCCTGCATTGTCAGCACATACGCATTGCCTTGAACAGATCTTCGAAATGGTCCAAGAAGATCGAGAG
Source organism: Temnothorax curvispinosus (assembly GCF_003070985.1). Classification (NCBI taxonomy): domain Eukaryota; kingdom Metazoa; phylum Arthropoda; class Insecta; order Hymenoptera; family Formicidae; genus Temnothorax; species Temnothorax curvispinosus. The sequence continues at coordinate 9,698 of NW_020216299.1, read as the reverse complement.
CGACTTTGTCGAACGCACGTCCGGGCGTATCAGTAATTATCATTGGCTGTCGGGTTTTTCTCCTCGTGAGTTTCTGGGTTCGACATACGTGACATTTTCTAATAAAGTTTTGGATATCAGTTTTCATGTTTTTCCAGATGAAGCGTTGTTTAATCCGACGGTATGTTTTTGTGACTCCTTTGTGTCCGCCACTCGCAGATTCGTGATGTTCCTGGATGATCGGTATTCGATAGTTTGCAGGAGGAATAAATGTCCGTCCATGGCATATGGTGATATTAATGGCTCGTTCTGCCATGGCAAGCTGCAAAGAAAGGCGAACGGAACCCCATGGGAGCGAATCTAAAAGTTCGGTTTTCCTTAAACTTACGGTAGGTAGGTCCAATTCCGCAACTACACCCAATAGAGAGGCAAAGCATTCATTTAATATATTCTTATCTAGACGTACGCTAGGTCTTTCCTTCGTTGGTAATACAATAATATGTCGTTCAGGGAATGTTGACGGATAGACTCTGGCTCTTCCGAGCATGAGATCGTTAAGCGGCGGCATTTTTCCAGCATTTTCTAACTCAAAAGCACCATCATCAAACGGACGTTTGTTTACGGAAACCATAATAACAATGTTATCGTCCCGGTCGAGTAACAACATGTCGCTTTCTCTCATATGACACCGTATTCCATGTGCAATTACAACTTGTGATTCTTCCAATGAATCTTCGTTCCAATTGGAAACGCGTTCTTCATCCGTAGCAGTATTCTCGTCGTGATCTCCTTGAGGCTCCTCTTCCTCTTCTTCCTCATCATCTTCTCGTGGTCCATCAGGTGGTTCGGCAATTGCGATCGTGCTCTTCGGTCGCAGGTTATATCTACTCGTAGATGCAGGTTCGACTGTATTGGAGGGAATCAGGGGTTTTGGTAGGGATAGTTGCGTCGGAGTCGATGAGGTGGATACTGTCTCTTCAGAATCATTCGAAATAGCACATTGCTTTCGCGGTCGATCATCATCAGAGTCAGTGTCACTTTCGTTCCCCAAGGAGGCATGAGCTTTTCCTGATTCGATGCGTTGTTTTTTGAAAATGGGAAGAAGGGATGCGAAGGAAATATCTGCAGGAGGGTTTCGGGATAATGCATCCGCGTTTTTATTATTGATACCTGCTTTATACACGATTTTATAGTCGTATTCTTCGAGTTTTAAACGCCATCGCATAAGGCGAGATGTAGGGTCTTTGACTCGGTGCAGCCACACCAACGGTTGATGATCGGTAATGAGCGTAAACTTGTGCCCGTATAAATAAGGCCTAAAATGATAAATGCAGTATGTAATTGCGAGTAGTTCTTTCTCAATGGTCGAATAGTTCTTTTCGGCCGCATTTAATACTCGTGAAGCGTAAGCAACAGGAAGGTCTTAGCCTATTATACCCTGACTTAATACTCCGCCTACGGCGTGGTTAGAGGCGTCGGTGGTGAGCAAAAATTCACGCTCAAAATCCGGGTATTGTAAAATTGGTTCCTTGCACAGCAAATCTCGGAGAGTCTCGAATGCTTGTTGTGTTACTTCGTTCCACACGAAGGTAGAATCCTTTTTGAGAAGGTTAGATAACGGACTAGCAATTTTCGAAAATTCGGGTATGAAGCGGCGATAATATCCCGCTAAACCGAGAAACTGGCGAACATTTTTCAAGTTTCGCGGTTTGGGAAAGTTTTTAACGGCTGCTATCTTTTGTGGGTCGGGCCTTACTCCATCTTTGCCCACCACATGTCCAAGATAATTTACTTCATGACGCAGAAATTCGCACTTATCGGGCTGTATGCTCAAATTTGCAGCTCTAAATCGAGCCAAGACTTTTTCCAATCTTTCATTATGTTCGCGTAATGTTTTACCGACCACTATTACGTCGTCGATAAACCCGAATACTCCTTCTAATCCCCGCAGAGCGGTATTCATCATGCGTTGAAAAGTGGCAGGCCCATTCTTGAGTCCAAAAGCCATGCGAGAATGCTCGAAATGTCCGTCTGGCGTTGAGAAGGCGGTTTTGTGGGCGTCGGCCGGATCCATGGGAATTTGTTGAAAACCGCTGGCAAGATCTATCACCGTAAAATACACCGCGCCACCGCATTGATCAATTATGTCAATTATGTTAGGCATTGGATGAGCATCGCCTTCCGTTTTTTCGTTTAAATCGCGGTAATCGTTGACCATACGCCATCTTTTCCTACCCATTGAATCAGGTTTCTTCGGTACTATCCATAACGGCGAGCTATACGGTGAAGTAGAAGGCCTCACTATTCCCTTCTCGATCAAATCGTCGATTTGGCGTCTTATCTCCTCTCGATGCATCGGAGGAAACCGATACTGTTTAGTGGATACGGGTATGTCATCCTTGGTAATTATTTTGTGCGTGGTCAGATTCGTTTCTCCTAGATATTCGTGTGGCAAATGGAATCGATCGCTATACTCGCTGATTATTCTAATAATGCTGTCCCTTTCGTCAGATTTAAGGTGATCGAGTCGCAGAAGTCTTAATACATGAGATAATCTATCAGAGTTTTTATTAATATCGAAAAGTTGCACAGGAGTGAGTTTGCATTTATCCGTTTGCTTATGTATAAAATTTTCGAGAAGCCTTTCCGCCGAGGGAGGCTGTGTGTGAAGCGCGCGGGGAGGATTCCACTTCGGATCCACCGGAGTATTTATAGATCCCTCACGGGAGTGAGTCGTATTCGACTGAGTAGATTCAGCGGATTTAATGCAGGGATGTCGACCTTGGTCGACGACGCACCTTGACGCGTCATAGGGGAGGCACTGCTCATGCCCTTGGAAAAGCGAATTGGTAAGTAACTCTGATTTATCAGGTGACTCGACTTTAGAATTTGGCGGCCTGTCATCGCTGACTGTTTTCTGAATTATTTCAGTGAGTGTCACTGTAGGAACTTTGATTTCTACCTCGTGGTCTAACGTATTGGCGATGCGAACGTAGGCCTTATTGTTAATACAAGTTACTTCGGCGTCTCCGCAGTGGACTCCTTCGCATGCGCGTAGGCGAGGAAGATAGCCGGTTTTTATTTCCGGGTTGGAAACGCGAATCATAAATCCCATGCTCGTATAGGGAGGTACCACAATTGTTTCCCTTTCTTTGAAGGGGAAAGTAGAATTTCGCCAGGTGACTTGGTTGTTTGCATAATCGATGCAAGCGTTATGTTCGGTGAAGAATGGGGATCCTAATATTCCCTGCGTAACGATAGGAAAATCATCCGACACTACGTGGAAAATCACGGGTACGTCCGCAATGTAAGCCATGATTGTACCAAGCGTGTTAACCACGTTTTTTGTAATTCCCGAGCGTTGGATAATTTTCCTTGCGTTGATAACAATGCCGTCTCTAATAGAACCTTCTCTTATTATATTGGGTTGCGCCCCGGTATCTAACATGAAGGCGGTTGGTCCGCGAAAGGAAGAGGATTGAAGTTCGACTGAGGGTACGTTTCCGTTATCGCCTCTGAGGACGTAGACGGATCTGGGTTCGTCTCCAGAGTATAAACGGGACGAGCATTCCCGAGGCCTCGAGCTGTCCCGTTTGTTGAGACCTCCGGATTGTTTCCCGGGTACCGTGCGACAGTATTATCCTGGCCCATTCGATTATTATTATTATTATTATTGACATTATGGTTGAAATTGTTTTCGCGATACTGCCTTTTCCGGCACTCGTTTATCAAGTGGCCAAAGTTTTTACAGTAGCTACAAATCTTTCGACCCGTATTCTCAGATCCGTTACTTGCAGAGGCGGTAGTGGAACCTGGGGTGGTAGCGGGTTCGCGTTGAAGTGTACGAATTTGCGGCGCGGAGGCTGAATTTTCCCGACCGCTTCGGGTATTACGGTATCGAGCCTCTTCTCTCTCGAGTCTTCTACCGATCTCGACGGTCTTTGCGCACGCTTCCGAGAGGTTACGATATCCTTCCGTTCGAAGCTCGAGGCGATAATCGCGCGGAAGCCCTTCATAAAAGGCTTCAAGAGCGAAGGAATCTATAGTAGCCACTTCCGATTCGAGCAATGGACGATTTAAACTCGTTTGATCACCCTCTACAATGGCTGTTCGGAGATCCTTAATGCGTCCGATATAATCCAGTATGTGTTCAGTAGGTCTTTTAAATGCCATACTGAGTTGACCACGATAATAAATAGAACTTCTTCCCAGCCCGAAAGCTCTCTTCAAAGCGTCGATAAATTTGTCGACAGTGGCGTGCATTTCATCTTCGACTGCCAAATAGGCATGATGAGTCAATTTATTGCGTAACATTCTGACGAACAGAGCTTCATCAATCAGCGGTACGGACTCTTTCGCTCTTTTACAAGCTCGCGCAAATTGCCAAACGGGAATGTTATGGCCGTCATATTTCGGTACTAACTCGAGTGCCTCTCGGAGGTAAGCTTTCGGAAACATAGAAGGTAATGAGGAGTTGTTAATTCCGGGTTGTGGGCTCGCGGATAGGCTTCCAGCAGGAAACTGGAAGTTCAATGATGGCGGAAAATTTCCCGATGCCGGTTCTACTATAGGAGTAGAGGAGGTAGGCTCGGTGATACGAACACCGGATAAGGCGCTAGTAAGGGTTCGCAGCATATTTTCCAACATTTCAGTACGCTGGGAAAGTTCTCTTTCTTTTTCTTTTACATCTTTAATAGCCTGCTCATAATCAACTTTTCTTTCGTCTTTCTGTTGCAACACATTAGAAGCATCGGCAAATTCCGCTGTGCGATCGTCGGAATGATCCATTTTGGACAATAATGGTTATATTGCTTCCTATTTAACTATTTCCTTTTATTCTTATTAAATATTATAGAAATACTTAATGATAATATATTTTTTCTTTTTGTCAAAAGTTGAGTATGATCAAAGGTTTCGTTATCAGAATGATGGGTATAGGGTAATAAATTGACTCGTAACTACATACACATAAATTATCACTTAAGCAAATATAGTATTCCTTTTATTATTATATTTCAAAATCAAATATCAATTCAGCAATAACGACACAGAACAATAGCATGTTATATAAATCGTGAGCCTTAATAGTATCCATGTATTGGGTGTATTCAATGAAAACAAATTTCAAGTTTCATAATAAACCTTTGGTGTGTTTCGATTTATTCTTTCGTTTTTGCTTGCTGATATTTTGCTTCATAGCAATATGCAGACTTCCTTATTGGCTTATTTATTATAGTTATAACACTTATATACCGTTATGATATTTACGTACTTAGATAGTTAGATAGATAGATAATTATATACATATTATTTACATGATATTTTTAAGGCACACGAAGAAAATCAAGCAATTCAAGAAATATTTTTAAGTGCGATGTCGCAACATCCGCGATATTTTCACATCAGGGATGCTTTGTTATCCCACCGCTGTCACCAGTTGTTACGTCCAGACGATCGTTCGGACGTCGGAGTGGGTTAATCAGTGAGAAAGAGTGAATTGAAACCTTCGCGATATTGTGTGAGTGGCTCACATGAACGAGGAGAGACGGTAAGTCTACTATATATATATATACATTTCTTCTTAAATTTTTGACTGGGTTGGTACTGACTTCTCTAAGTATCAGGCGGATTTTTTGCGTTAACTTCTCGATTTTCGTTATCTTAGGTAACTGTGGCTCTTGGACCATGGCACTCGATTGCTCCCGATTTGCAACGACCGGTGATTCTACGCGAGGATCAGTTTTTACTGTCGGTGGCGGAACGGTGTTTAGCACGCGCGGATCGAAATCGCCGCCGGAATAATAGGCTCGTTGTAGCTTTTTCAGTTGATGAGCACGTCCCGATCGTCTGGATCGCACCATTGATGAAAAAATGTACCTACCTTGGTAACTTGATGACCTCCGAGTACGTTATATAAGTATATAGTGACTGGTTCAACTTCCTTCCTCCATCAATCGCATGCAAGCGTGTGTGTGTGCGTGTGTTCTTGCGAGTACGCGTGTGTGTAAGCACCCTTACGGTAACGTGCAGGCAGTCGTAATTAATATATATATATATTTTCGCTGATTTAGATTAATATATGTTATAGGAACAAAGAAGGAACAGAGGAATTTAGAGAACGCCCTGAGAGAGGCGCGCATTGACGGAAGGATCGGTTGAGAACGCCCTGAGAGAGGCGCGCATCAACGGGTATCCGGTAGAAATCAGTGTAAGATAAAAGAAGGATAAATCTTTATGTCTGGTAGAATGAGTATTTATTAATGCTGATGGCGTTTCGTTTATTACAGAGTATCCGGCAGCACGACGCGTGAGAAGGCACCACGATCTGTACACTCTCGCGGCTATGTCACTCGAGCTCGCAAGGCTCTCGCGGCTAAGTCCCTTCGGACGACAACGGTCTCGCGACTAAGTCCCTTCTCGACTCGCGGTGCTCTCGAAATCGAAATGAAACTGAGAGAATCTGAGGAAAATCTCCCTGGCCCGTCTCGCAGGCCCCGTATTTATACTACCTGGTCGGTGGCGTCCGGGGTAAAGGGAATATTGTAATCACGCGAGTACGTGAATTTATCACGTGAAACTCTCTGTACACCGTGTTATTGATCGAGAGCGTCGCGCGTCGGTCCATACTACGAATCGATTGATCGATGACGAATTTATCTAATTATGCGAATATTATTTCCACGTTCCTTTATATTGTTGCGGTTATATTTTACACTGTTGCTTTAAATAATCTGTAATAAATTTTAAGAACAATACTGATAATACTTAACACTATTATTAACATGCGATTTACTTAAACCTACGAATTATAATAATATCAATACTGTCATGAGTCGTAAATTATATATACATTTATTCATGTGTAACATTGAACGGTGACAATATTAATATTATTATTCGTGCATCTACTAATTCCTATTTCTACGCAAAATACAGTATCTATACGTGCAACCTACTCTAAGCGTAATTTTACAGCAGTATCAGTGTTGCAAGCAATATGTATGTCGTGTCGTTTACATGCGGCTTGGAGATTTTTCGCGGTTCGTTACACCACCATAGTTCATGATTTAGAATTTCATCGCCGAAAATGCCGCGCGACGCGCAATCCGCGGGATTATCGTTAGTTGAGACGTGTCGCCATGAGGCACGCGGAACGAGAGCTTGAATTTGAGTAACGCGATTGGCGACGAACGTCTTCCAGCGCGAAGGATCTTGAGCGATCCAAGCAAGCACGATGTTGGAATCCGTCCAACAATAATACGGAAGATTTTGATAACCGTTTAACGCTCGAACAAAATCAATAAGTCGCGCTAGAAGCAAGGCCGCACATAATTCGAGTCGAGGTATGCTTATTGTTTTCAAAGGAGCGACCTTAGATTTACCAACAAGCAGCGATATCGTGACTTTGCCCGACGAAAACACTACTTTTATATAGACAACGGCGGCGTAAGCATGATTCGAAGCGTCCGCGAAACCGTGTATTTCGGAGCGTTCGGCATCAGGCCCGAGGCCGTTCCAACGAGGAATTTGCACGTGACCGAGAGCTGATAAACGTGAATATATATCGTTCCATCTCGCGAAAACCGATTCGGAAAGAAGCTCATCCCACTGGATATTAAGTTGCCAGAGCCTTTGCATGAGGATTTTCGCGGCGATCGTGACAGGCGTGGCCCAGCCCAACGGATCGTAAAGTTTCGCGACAGCGGACAATATAGTACGTTTGGTATCGGGAACTTTGTCCGAAAGCGCGACGCGATATTCGAAAACATCTTTAGAAGGGTTCCACCCGATACCGAGAATTTTGAGCTGTTCGTCTTGCGCGAAGGGCTTTTTACCGGCTAGCCCATGATCCGCGACGTCAATATCGTCTAGAAGAGAGGGGGAGTTACTTGCCCATTTCTTTAACTCGAACCCGCCGCGTTTTAATAAGGCAACTAACTGATCTCGAATTTGTCGAATATGAGGCTTGTCGTCAGCTCCGAATACGGCATCGTCGATGTAAATATGTTCTCTGAGAATCGGGATGGCGAGGGGAAAGTGTTTACCCTCGTCGATAGTTAACTGCTCGAGAACGGCAAGGGCAAGAAAGAGCGCGCAGGCTTGGCCATAAGTCACGGTTAGCAACAGGAAAATAATTATTGCGTCGTGAGGAGACCGTCTCCATAAAATTCTTTGGTAATTTATATCGCGAGAATCGACGAGAATTTGGCGATACATTTTTGCGATATCTGCCGAATAAACGTATTTGTATCTGCGCCACCGCGCAATTATTGCGGAAATATCGGTTTGCTTTTTCGGACCAATATGCAAGTGGTCGTTGAGAGAGGTATTGTTAGAGGTGACGCTTGACGCGTTGAACACGACGCGGAGACGCGTGGTAACGCTATCTTCCCGAATCACCCCGTGGTGTGGAAGATAGACGCTTTGTTCGTTGTCTTGCGCGGGAGATAACGGTCGCATGTGTCCGAAACGTTCGTACTCGTCGAGAAAATTGTGATAGTCTTTCATAACTTCCGGTTTGTCACGAAGTCGACGAGTTAGCGAATTTAACATTTTCTCGGCTTGAACCCGAGACTCCCCGATTTCGATAGGAGGGCCTTTCTTAAATGGGAGACGCACGACGTATCGTCCCTCCGAATTTCGAGAATGAGTCGAGCGGAAATGCTCTTCGCAATCCTTCTCTTCTTGTGTAAGAGCGGATCGCTGCGGAAGCTCCTCAATTTCCCAGAACCGGCGGAGTTCTTTCTCCAGCGAGAGAGAGCAAATATGATGCGTTGAGATTCGAGGAACTTTCGCTGAGGACTGTTCAGGAAGCGCAACTGAACTGAAGGGCCCGGAGATGACCCATCCGAATATAGAATTTTGCGCGATAGGTTGCCCGATCCCCCCCTTACGCACGCCGTCGAGAATAATCTCATTATAGAGATCCGCTCCAATAATGAGACTGATTGGATCGCGACTCGTCGGATCCGTGTCGGCTAGCGGTAAGTCGGAGAGATATGAGATGGACGAAATATCCGCGTTGCGTTTCGGAATGTAGGAGGTTACGGACGGGAGAATGAGCGCCGTGGTCGAGAGGGACGGGACGAGAGACGCGCGCGGCGAAATGAATATGCGCGTCGCGTTTTGAAATGTCCCGGCGTTAATTCCGCCGACGGCGGAAATCGAGATCGGCATGCGAATCCGTTTGACTCGCAAGGTTTGCGCCAAGTTCTCCGAGATGAACGTCATCTCGGAGCCTTGGTCGAGTAACGCTCTGACGACGGCGGTACGGCCGGACGAACTGCGGGCCGTGATCCACGCTGTCGCCAATAGAATCGGCAAACGATTTTTCGCAGCCGCGAAAAGAGAGTTGACCTCCGATTTCGAGTCAGAGGCCTGAGGCGACGAGCAGTTAATCGCCGCATTGTCCTTTGAGGACGAACTGTCGCTAGAAACAGCGCCTGTGGCACTGAAGCCAGAATCCGAGTCAGTATGCAGCAGAGAGTGATGCCTTTTATGACATACGCGACAAGAATGTTTACTTTTGCAATCCTGCACGGAGTGTTTGGTACTTAAGCAATTAAAACACCTTTTGTGCTGTTTAATGAGCTCTCGACGCTGACTCGCATTCTTGCTTATAAACGATGGACACAGATTTATGAAGTGCGACGCTTTACATAAAGGACACGTAGTCGAGTCGTTGGCGGAGGCGTTCGCGGCGTGCACTCGCGCAGAGT
>NW_020216298.1:0-5063 GCF_003070985.1 Temnothorax curvispinosus | reverse complement strand
CAGCAGTCACATTAACGAATTGCAGTTCAGCATTAGTCGTAAAAAATGAATATGACTGTCGTGTTGCAAAAGCCATGTGTTTCGTCTTTATAATAAACTACTGCTGTCATATAAACTTTATGGGTGATTTAACTACCGCAAGTATTCTCGAGTTGGTACATTTTTCTAAATGCAATTACTATTACTTTCTTTCGAGTAGTCGTATGCATAAATTATATGATTTCCGAAGTCTACTTGAAAATATTGATATAATATGCTGTTATTTACAAATAAATATTTACCTTTCCATACTTTCTTAATATTTAGGTACACAGGATTAAAGTTTGATCAAATTAATAAACATCTTCAGAACTTAATGAGAAATAATAAACGGAAAATAATACAGGCTTGGAAAAATCCTGTGACATATCCGCGCAACCGCAGATTTTCGAAAACACTAAGTGACAAGTACATAATATGGATCGTTATGTAAGAAAATTTACGTAAATTGTACTGCTAAATATTAATATTACTAAAAGTTACTTAAATTTACATCAATTGTAACTGCAGTAATATTACTAAAAACAATTTACCAATAGTAATATACACAAAATGAAACGTTATATGTACATGTATGCACATTCAGACATCTGCATTTGGAGCTGCGCAAAATATCCTATGAAATCGACTCAATATTTGGAACTCAGATGACATTTAAAATGGCATACTATTTTGGCATGATAGCGATAGACTTGCGCGAAATTCTCTACGCAATTCTAATCAACAATTATGTGAAACATAGAATAAAATGGGTTATCATACACTTTATCTGGTTTTCTTATAACGTTTTCAAATTCCTGCTCATTAATTATTTGTGCGAAACAGTCTCCAACAAGGTATTCATTTTACATTTAACGTAACATTAATTTAAATTTTACTTTTAACAAATAAATCAATTAAAAATTTAACTATTATTAATTTTCAGTGTTAAAATTAAATAAAAATTTTCTTCAGTTTTATTCAAAATATTACAATTTTAGGCAAAAGCAACGGTAGATTTATTAAATAAATTATCACATTTCACTTGTGACGTTGAAATTCATGAAACCGTAAGTTTGATTAAGATAAGTTTGTTGGAATGTTTTAATATAGACATTAAATAATTTTGACAAATATAAATAACCAACAAAATGTACATTATAATGAGTATTACATTGTGTTAATTTAGATTTCACAGTTGTTATTACAAATAGTTCATGCACCACTTAGATTCTGCGGAATCGGATGTTTCCAGTTTGGCTTCAAATTTCTTTATACGGTACGTTATATTTATTGTGTAATTACATATCACAAATGGCTACAAATATTTAGAAGAAGAACTTACACGCTGTGTTTGTTTTTAGTTTATAACGTCTATTGCGGCCGTTTTAGTTATAATAATACAAGCACAAGCAAATAAATAAACATTTTGATCAAGTTATGACAAAGTTTATACAAAATAATGTAAATAAAAATCCATATATAATATTATGTATATTTTATAAAATGTACACCCAAAAAAAATATTCTGCAGTTTAGCGGTTCCTGGTTCATGCTAGAGGATTTTCCTCTGAAATAGGGCCTTAAGAAGATGTTTTAAACTGTAGAGGAATATCCTCTAATCATGAGACTCTAGATTCAAGATTGTGCAGTCCTCTTAATATTAGAGGACATTGATTTCCGATATTCACCCGAAATAAATAAATAAAATTATTTATTTTGAAATTTTATTACTATTTTATAACTAAATTTGTTTCTTAAGATGTAGTCTATAATTATAAATATTTTTTTGTATTGGAAAAAACACTTACCTTGGTGGGATCGGACTCGGGACCTCTGGATCGTGAGCCAACTGCCTTACATGGTAGACCACTTCTTAATTTGATGTAAGTGTTATATATTGTCTACATAACCAGCGCAAATATATAATTTTCCAAAAATCATCTTAATAAACAAATTCAGTTTAAAAAGAGTAATAAAATTTTGAATTGGATATAAGATATACGATATAACATTTCTTAATGTCGGGTGAATGTCAGAAACCAGTGCCGGCTTATCATGAAATTTTGTGTTCGTAAATATATTTATGAAAATAGTATGTTTATAAAGTTAAAACGTTAAAACATTCTTATCAAATCCTTACAAGGGCCTCAATAGACAAAAATAAGAAAACGTTTCTTATGGCATCCCTAATAAATAATGATCGGGACCTTATCCGGTTAGCCCTAATAAATAAGTATTTATGAAGTTAAAACATCCTTATCAAATCCTTACAAGGACCTTATTAGATAAAAATAAGGAAACCTTTCTTATGGAATCCTTAATAAATAATGATAGGGACCTCATCAGGTTAAAATAAGGAAATCTTTCTTATGGCATCCCTAATATATAACTAATGATCGAGGACTTATGTTATATAAGGCCATTCTTAATAAAGCCCCTTGCACAATACCAGGCAACAGGCAATAGGAACAGGGAATAAAAATCAGAAATCAATGTATAAATGCAGAATAAACAGTGACACAGGCAATAGACACAGGAGTTTCCGTCACGTTGGAAATTATATGTCTATTGCCTGTTGCCAACAAATCATAACATTCGAATATTTTAGGTTGTAATTAACGATTTTTTATTATTTCCTGTTCCTATTGCCTGTTGCCTGGCATTGTGCAAGGGGCTGAACTTTCTACACGGGCGTCTCGTGTGGTAGCGTACGCATCGCGTAGCTAATAAGACGATCGTCTTTTAACTTTAACGCGCGCGCCGCAAATATCTAGCATATCCTCTTATTTTAAGAGGCTAATAGTAGAATTTACTGTAGAGGAATTTACTCTTGATTATAGCTTACGCATCCACTCATTTATAAAGTAATACGTATTACTTAAAGAAGGATATTCTTCATGTAAGATTTTTTGCTTAGAGGAACTGCTAAGAGGAATTCCCCACTTATCGGCAGAATATTTTTTTTGGGTGTATTATACGATGTATTCTGGATTTGGTTTTGTATACTCATGTTAATATTGAAAATTAATGAGTAGAAAAAAAATATTGTATGGTATATAAAAGATAAATCACAAATATTCTTTATTATGCTTTTATATCGATTTCATCTGTCCATGATTGTCTTCATTATTAAGAAAATTATTCTTTAAATATAGTTTTTTTATACAGGGTGTTCACAATTCACTGACAGAAAGGTAAAAGTAGATTGGATATAACTGAAAAGTAAAGTCTTGAACCGTTTTGCAAAATTCGCTACAATTATTAAGTAATTAATTAAAACGTCTGAACGAATAAAAGCATGAGAAAGCGGTAAACCAGACTTAGTAGGCACATAAAATGGCTTAATTATTCATTATTCTCTTCATTGTTAAGAAAATAATTACGTTTTCCATATAAATTTTTTATATAATTATTCAATTAATATAATTTTAGAAATTAATATCCATCCATCCACTCATATCCAAAAAAAAGATGTAAAGTCGATACTCAAATCTATCGAAATTTATTGTTATCGCTTTTCCGCAACGGCGATTGGTTCTCTCGCTGTGCTTACTTCATGAGCAGCCGTCATCGTATATTTTAACATTTGTGTGTATCAAGGAGTTAATAATGTAATAGTATAATGTTAAGGGGATCCTAAAGTGAAGGCTGAACTTCCTCGACGTCGGTAATGTCAACATTTCTAATTCTGTTTTCTTGTCATATATCTATATCTGTCCTTGTCTAACGAGAGGCATCTGTCTTTGTTCGATTACTGCGCCATCTCTTGCCACACGCAATATTGCTTATCCTGTCAACCTGAATGTGCTTTTGCACATATAAAAGTTATATAAAGTAATCTTTTTTTCTAGGTTTTCAATCTTAGATCTAATTGCACGATATTGTTCTTAAATGTTGTCCCTAGGTCATACCGGTCTAATTTTGTGGATATTTATCGTGGAATTTTTGTACAAAGCAAATATTGTCGTCACGTATACCAAAAATTAACAAAAATATTAATTTTTTATCGTTTTCGATATAAATTTGACCACCATGACCTAGTTTTTGATGCGTACTTTAATTCTAGACAAGAATTTTGCATTTCTATAAAGTCAATTAAAAGATTAGTGCCAAGAAAAAAAGCCGGTATTACAGACGGCTTTAGGATCCCCTTAAAGCTACAGGTAAATGTTTAGTATAACGCTCCCCCCTCCGATTTTCTTAAAATTTTGTAAAATAGGTTTTTTTAGTGTGTAAAATACACTCTGAGAAGGAAAATCGTCGCTCATGTCTCGTTCTTTTTTTTATATTTAATTTCAAAATTTTATGATGTCGGTAAGTAGCAAAATGATAATTTACGTTTTTAAAATACTGCGCAACTTCATTTGTTACTATATTCACAAATTAGGTTGTTCGCATACTCATTAACGGTGCAGCGAAATAGAAGTGATGAAGAAGGTCACGTGACAACTGTCTGTCTGCTAATTAAATACAAAATATCTGGTTAAAGCAGGGCATTCACATGTGTGTGTTATACTAAACATTTACCTTTAAATAAGTATATACTGATATAGTCCTATACAAAAACTCAAATAAAAAAATAAAAAAACAAAATTGACAAGAACAAGAATAGTCTTATTTCTGTTACATAAACATGTGTACACATACGCATTATGTATACACATCTATTTTATGTTAAAACAAGTAATCCATCATCTGACTTATTGCGATAGATCATAAAACATAAATTGTAATAGACTGATTACTTTAATATCCATAAGTGCCTTAATTGAAATTGCAAAGATCTACTATCGTTACCATTCGAAACCAACTTCCGCAAACACCTGTTCAACCTGGTCAACAAAAGTTCAGTTTGGAATTAAAATCATGTGCGCAATGACCAAAAGTATTCGAATAATTTTAATGCCAATTTTGCTTATCAGCTATGTGTTTGGTTTAAGAATTGTTAATTTATCTAGACGTTCAAGACTGTTTAATATTTTATACATGCTGCTAGTTTGGTCGGTTTACTATTTCCTCTCAACATCTACACTAATGTCTAC
>NW_020216297.1:0-2533 GCF_003070985.1 Temnothorax curvispinosus | reverse complement strand
CTCCCCAGGTGTCTTCGTGTGTAATTTCCTGGTTTGAGAGCCAAGAAATTTGCTTGCATCTCGTCATGGTACGATTGTGAGACACCTGTACAGACACTCAGAGTGACAACTACCTTATACACACAGCAAGTTATACGCAAAGTAGGGCTACTTACATATAGTGCAGTTATTAAATAGTTCGCAATTACGATTGTGTAAGTGATGGACTAGCGATCATTGTTCTTACAAAAGCAATGGAGCGGACCGTGTCTCGTCGACATTTAAACGACCACTGACACAATAACGACAAGTAAGCCTTACAATATTATTGCTAAAATGGATGGGGAAAAGACGAACGAGGAAAACATTATGTTTTATATCTTCGCAAGACCTTCGATAACATTTATATACAGATCTGGTAGATTCTCCGTGTCCGTCTGCAAAAATTTCACTAAAAAAATTTGGAATTTATAGTTCATGTCTTAATAAAAAATTGCCATCCAGTAGATTTTATTTTTAAAGTAATGTACGAACGCCTTAAATACCTTTTCGCAAATCTCCATGTAATTGCTAAAGAAACTGTCGGTAGAGATACATTTTTCGTGATACCGTATATCCCCGCAATAACGGAAAAATACAGAAATATTACGAAAGATCTTAATGTAAAGTTATCGTATGTGAGCATAAATAAATTAAGCAAATTTATTAAAGTATATAAGGATGTTCTTCCGATCTCTTCGGCTAGGGACGTTGTCTACCAGATTAGCTGCAGGGATTGTGATGCATCCTATGTCGGACAGACAGATAAACAATTGCATACGAGAATCAAAGAACATGAATCTCACATAAGGAGGAATGGCAGTAGTAACTCGGTTGTAACCGACCACAGAGTGAATTGTAACCACGATTTTATTTGGAACGACGTTAAGATCTTATTGTTAGATAAAGAACGGCTTCTCAATAAAAGATTAATATCGGAAATGATCTACATTAAAAAACAAACAAACGGCATAAATTTGCAGACGGACACGGAGAATCTACCAGATCTGTATATAAATGTTATCGAAGGTCTTGCGAAGATGTAAAACATAATGTTTTCCTCGTTCGTCTTTTCCCCCTCCATTTTAGCAATAATATTGTAAGGACTTACTTGTCGTTATTGTGTCAGTGGTCGTTTAAATGTCGACGAGACACGGTCCGCTCCATTGTTTTTGTAAGAACAATGATCGCTAGTCCATCACTTACACGGACAATCGTAATTGCAAACTATTTAATAACTGCACTATATGTAAGTAGCCTTACTTTGCGTATAACTTGCTGTGTGTGTAAGGTAGTTGTTACTCTGAGTGTCTGTACAGGTGTCTCACAATCGTACCATGACGAGATGCAAGCAAATTTCTTGGCTCTCAAACCAGGAAATTACACACGAAGACACCTGGGGAGGCTTCGGAGTGCGCACTTGCCGAAACGACCGTTAGGATTAACCGATTCGCCAATAGCTACGGGAAAAAAAGGCCCTATGTATATTTAGATTTAGCTTTATGTAATATGTAGGCAACGCGCTGAGGATGACCAAAAAGGGTTAAAACGTACGTATTGTAATTGACATTTAATTGACATTTTATTAAAAAGATTTTAGCGAAGATAATCTACGCTTGGCTCTTATTGCCTAATTAAGTTTAATATTTTATATACTGAGCCTTTAAAGATATATGCATTTTTTAATGTTTACACTTTTCTTTGTAACGCCATAAGGTTACGTGTTAAAACTCGGATATTTAAAAATTGATAACTTTTTATCTAAATTGTGAATCGATCTGAAATTTAGCCCAGGACTTTGAAAGAGAATACAGAATATGATATTAAATTTTCATCAACTTCGTAGCATTTTGACAAATTCTCCAGAACATCCTTAACGAAAAAGAGCTTTATTACAGTATTTTGAAAAGCTCTCCTACAAAAGTATGCAATGAAAGTAGGGGGTTCCATTTAAGAAATTGAAGGTGACCTTCACATGACCTTCAAACAACTATCAAACGACTATCAAATTACTGAAGCAAAAACAGCTATAATTCGGAAAGGTCTAATAGGACATGTTTATGTGATTTTTTTTCATTGTTTTTGTATCTCCTATCCACTGCTGATGTACGTCCTACTTATTAGGATACATCCTGTGTAAACAGGAGTTTTACCAATTTTGGATATAATCATAGTTTACAATATTATTTCGATAAAATGTTTCCAAGATGTTTACAGAATATAAAAATGTAAAATTCTTTATAAGAAAATGTTTTAAAACAATGATTTTTACAAAAATTAGACATCACTCGTTTGTAATGGAGAAATAATAAATAATTATTTATTACAACAATATTATTATAACAATAGATTATATTTTAATAACTTTGATTTTGAAATGTATGCAATATAAATTACAAAAACATTGAATTATTTTATTCTTGCATTTCGAGACTTGGTTAGTGGAGCGTGTGTTGTGCATGCGTGTGAAGCGTCGTCTACAATACACGGAGTAAGCGTGGAGTAAGGAATAAGA
>NW_020216296.1:5651-7249 GCF_003070985.1 Temnothorax curvispinosus | reverse complement strand
TGCCATGCTCCTTCTGGCCACGGCCATGATGTAAGTAGCGCGTGTGGTGGTGCTTTCCGATTTTCCACGCATGTTTTACACTGGTTCGTCATATTTTCAATATCGGTGTCAATGCCGGGCCACCAAACGTAAGACCGCGCTAACGCTTTCATTTTGATCGTTCCTAGATGCGACAAATGTAGGTCATCTAGAATTTGACCTCGTAACTTATCCGGTATGACTATTCGATATCCCCAGAATAAACAATTATTTTCAATCGATAATTCATAACGCTTCGTGAAAAACTGTTTCTCTTCCTCGGGGAGCTTTTTATTGTCCGTGGGCCAACCGAAAACGCAGAACCTTGTTATTCGCGATAAGACCCGATCACGTTTTGTCTCGTGGACAACAGTCCCGTAGTCTATTACTTTCGCGCCCTCGGTAATGAAATGAAGTTGTGTAACGTCTGATTCAAATATTTCCGTCTTGTCCTCGATAGATAACCGCGATAGCGCGTCACAATTCCCGTTTTGTTCTGATTTAATCCATTCGATGTCATACTCGAACCCTGACACAAAAATTGCCCAGCGTTGTAATCTAGTTGCCGCCGTCAGTGGTATGTTTTTCTTTGTGCCGAAAATGGTTTCAAGCGGTTTATGATCGGTGCGCAGAGTTATTTTGCGACCGTAAACAAAATCGTAGAATTTAACGAATCCGAAAACGATGGCGCATGCCTCTTTGTCGTTTATTGCCCTGTTCAGCTCTTTTTCTGGGATACGTTTCGACGCGAAAGCGATTGGCCGTTCCGTGCCGTCTTTGTATTTGTGTGACAGAATCGCTGAGAGCCTGTAGTGGGACGCGTCGCACGCTAGTATCAGTTGCTCGTCTGGATTATAGTGCGCTAGAACTCGCGGGGAAATC
Organism: Temnothorax curvispinosus; assembly: GCF_003070985.1. Lineage (NCBI taxonomy): Eukaryota > Metazoa > Arthropoda > Insecta > Hymenoptera > Formicidae > Temnothorax > Temnothorax curvispinosus. Next base: position 6,349 of record NW_020216296.1, on the reverse strand, counting down.
ATCTCGTTTTTAACCCACCAAAAAGCCTTCTCGCACTCCTTGGTCCATTCGAAAACTTCTTTGTTTGCGCAATTAAAAAGCGGTCGTAACTTATCTGATCTGTTTTTCAAAAATCTCGCGTAGAAGTTGATTAGCCCAAGGAATGAGACCAGCTGTTTAGTGTTTTCCGGCCGCGGCGCTTCGTACATCGCTTTAACCTTTGTTTTGGATTTGTGCAGGCCGTCTTTGTCTATCACAAATCCCAGAATATCTATGCGCTCTTTCATGAAATCGCATTTATCCTTGTTTAGCCTTAATCCGCGCTCCGTTAGCCTGTAGCAAACCAGTCTCAAATTTTCAAAATGTTCCTCAGTCGTTTGGCCCGTTACGTAAATGTTATCCATGTACGCGATAGTGTTAGGGATTCCTTGTAAATATTCCTCCATGATTTGTACAAACTCGCCTGGAGCAAGGGCTGTACCTTCCATCATTTTTGTGTATCGGAACAGGCCGGCATGCGTCGCGATTGTGAGATATTTTCGAGACTCTACGTCAATTGGTACTTGCATGTATGCGTGTGGGAGATCCAGCTGAGAAAATGTTGAGCCGCTCCGCATTACTGCAAAGATGTCGTCGATTCGCGGAAAGGGACAGTAGGTGTTATTTTGAGAGATCTACCCCGGGAGCTCCGAGGGGGGAGCGGGGCGGGGGGGTACCGC
>NW_020216296.1:5126-5551 GCF_003070985.1 Temnothorax curvispinosus | reverse complement strand
GGGTGGTCCGGAGGGGGAGGGGGGGTCGTCACTTTATCGGCGCGGGGTATACAAAGGCGATGGGCGCCGTTCGGCTACTGGAATTTTATCGGCGGCGCGCCGCGGGAGGATGGGGGTCCGCGTCCAACGGCCACGTCGGTCCGCGTGACGTCACACGGCTCGCCCGCGTCTCGTTCGCGTTGTCTTCCCCTCAGCGCGGTCTCTCTCTCGCTCCCACGTTATTAATTTTTAAGTAAAAGAAACAAAAAAGAAACAAAAAAGAAAATACCTCAATCTCGACGAGGGGGGGCCCCATGGCCGCGACCCGCCGGCATCCGTCTCAACGCGAGGAAGTCGGCGTAAATTTGTTCCCGCCCGCGTCCGATGGCCGGGAGGCCAAGAGCGTTCCGCAGCGCTCGCCCGCGTGAAACACCGGGTGGCGTGCC
>NW_020216296.1:0-5116 GCF_003070985.1 Temnothorax curvispinosus | reverse complement strand
CGCGTGAAACACCGGGTGGCGTGCCCACCTGAACTGTTGAGAGCCGGGGCGCGGGTGGCTGACGCGGGGGAGCGGCGGACCTTGCCTCCTGAATCTCACTATCACTATCAGATTCAAAGTTATCAATGTCAAAATCAGAATCAAAAAAATCTGCGATATTAATGTTTAATACTGGCCGCCCGCGGGGGATCAGCCCGCGTCCGCCACCGTTCGTCCGCGGGATACGCGGGAGACGCGGGAGACGCGGGAGAGCAGCGACAAAGTTGTTAAAAGTAAAATCATCAAAATTGTTAAAATTAAAATTATCGAAGTCGTTAAAATTAAAATTAAAATCATTTAAATCTTCGGCACTTTCCACAATTTCACTTAATTTTACGTATTTAGCCTGATACGGGGGAAGGTTTGGAGGCATCACAAACAAGAAAGTAAAAAACAATCACAAAGGCGTCACTAATCCTCGAAAAAAAATATTTTCGGGCGAAACACGTTCAAGCAGGCTCACGGCTACGATGAGACTGAAGTCGCCAGAGAAAAATATAATGGCGGTCGTGTAAACTGATAGTCGCTTCCAGCGAAATCTCACGCTACAAAGGCGAGCGCTTCATAGTTTACGATATACGAATAGGCGAGCGTCGCCGGAGCATGGCTTCATAGTTTACGATATATGATATACCTTAAATTTCAAGTGGCCTGAGTGGTTCGAGTCGAACGTCGCATATACGACTCAAATGGAAATGCATGTGAAGAAATTAAGTCGTGATTTATATTTAAAAAAAATACATTTTTTTATTCTTCTTCTTTTACATATTTTTGGATTTTTACGTACTACGGTAGCGCACTAAAAAACAATTCTACTCGATAGATGGAACATCGCGTCGATGCACAGATTTGCGACTGTAAACAAAATAGCGAGTTAGACACTTGTCTCTGCAATGATTTCACCCTTCTAGAACATGCGAGCCGCCATTCGGTTACGGCGTCTCACACACTACAAAAGCGAGCGCCGATGGTCCGACGACGGTTTAAAGATAAAGTAGCCGAGGTAAACAATTGATAAAATTTGGCACCGATGACGATTCAACCGTTGCGGAGTCCTCTTCATGTTTTTTCTAGAAAGAGCCGCTGCAGATTACGATTTAACCGTCGCGGCGGTATTCGGTTATGGCGCGGCATATTACAAAAAGCGAGCGCCGATGTCCGGCTGCTGGAATGTATAAACAAAATATGTCTAACGATAATTATACAAACGCATAACATCCATTGTCGCCAGGATGATTATGGATCCACATTTTGCGGATCACAGTCTTCGGCTAGCTTTCGCGACGCGAACGTTCATATTTGCGGGTAAAGTTTTTTTGTGTCAAGTATTCAATACGGAAGAATGTTTTTCACGATAAAGGAGATGGCAATAATTCAGATATGGATCGCGAGTTAACGGACGACAGCGACTATTTTAGTGACGAAGACGACAATCATGAAGAAGTCATCGATAGAATAGTGCTGCGTTGGGAAATCGTTGAACTAAATCTACGTGTGAGACATTGTGTAATTTATTTTTATTATTCAACGGGTGGTGCACTTGCACTATGTGCTCCATGCATGGTTACTCTATGGGACCTTAATTTCGGCATGTACGCTCGCCTAAAACACTTCGTTGAGAGACGCGGAACGACGCATGGCCGGTATTGTTCAAGATGTCGTGAATCATTGTATATGATATTTCCGCGTAATATGTGCCCGATTTGTACACGATAAAAAAATATTATCACGGCTTTTAAAACAATAATTTCGAGGCAATAATGGATGCAGATTCATCCAACGAGAATCGTCCGTTGTCACCGGACAGCACTTATAACAGCGATAGAGACGATAACCGTAGAGAAGTTATGAAAAAAATAGTGTCGCGTCCCGAATTTTTAGCGTTAGATGAACGTACGAAGTGTTGCGCAATTTATTTTTATTTTGAATATGGTTCAGATAACCTGTGTTATTCGTGTATGATCGCTGCACCAGACACTGGTGAGCACATACGTAAATATCGAGAGCATGTAACCGAACCGTACGAGGTAATGAACGTTCAATTTTGCACAGATTGTCGTAATACTCCATTGTTCCAAATATATCCGTGCAACATGTGCCCGACTTGCATGAAGTAATAAAAAACATTATCGCGAGTGGGACATTATACACAACGTGCGCAACATGGTGTGGATAATTGAAGAGGAATCTGTGGAGCCTCCAAAATCTGACCGTGAAATACAAATGGAATGTATTACAACAGATATCATCAATGGTTTGCGTGAAGAAGATCAAGGAGTGAAATTGAGGGATGTGCGACGAATATCGCCGGTACAGTTTCTTCGCGATCGCGAACTCGGTATACGCGGAACCGGTCAACGCTTCGCTAGACAAAGAGTCGTGATCGATATCTCTTCTCCATATGACTGGAATTCTATCGTGAGAAAAAAAGTATATCGACGGCTGCGGGACGAGTGCGTTAGCGAGGAAGAATCACGTGTAGCTCGCTGTACTGACGTTGTGCCTATTGCTGACTATCGCTATTGGGCGTCTAAATTTTGTGAACTGCTCGATGATTGTGAAGCAACATACATTAAAATTCACACAGGTATTGGGAAATACGTCGAATTGGTGGTGATGAACAATTCGATACGTTTGTATATGTACCCAAGGGTATGCCCTTGGCTCGATAATCCTAATCATCCCCATCTATTGATGCTTCAAAAAACCTTTGAACGTGACTGTGATGATGATAATAATTGGGAGCATAATGTCCCTTACTTCTTGCCTCATTATGCTATGTCTGACTACTATCGCATTCAAAGTGGCAAACGATATTGTTCAGCGTGCGATCGAATCACGTGCAAGTGCTCCATCGAAGAATGTGACGTTATTTAAAAAAGACAATATTAAAAAACAAAAACATGGAACATCTCGATAAAACGGAACGCAACCTGTTGGAACAATCCAACCAAATCGCTACCTTGGGCGAATATCTTGCATGGGAACAGCGATGCGAGAAGTTTATTGAGCAGCTCGAAGAAGACTGTCGTTCCAAACGTCCGCGGCTGTCAATCACAGATGAGAGCCGCGTAAACAGACAATCTTTAGTGGCAAGAATCGCGCGACTCGAAGGTGCGAAGACTCTATTACAGAGACGGTTCGTACATATCGGTGGTGAGTACGCGGCGGGCGCCGCTAGTAGTGACGATAACGCGGAAAGACTCGTTTGGCGAGAGATCGATGCCGCGTTCGAAAACCGTGTATCGACCGGTGCGGTGATAAATATCAATTACATCGAACCGCGAAAATTTCTCGAAGACGCTGAAGTCATCGTGCTCGATCGTGTGCGGAACGTCATGCAAAGACACGCAAGTGTAAAGATAAACACTGTGTTCAACGGCGAGTTTGTGACGGGTGACAAACGTGCGAACAAAAGTGTCGGCACGGGAAACTATGAACTCTTTCGTGCGTCCGATCTGCGCGAGTGGTACGAGCAACACGTTATCGAGCCTACTTTATCACGTCTCGAAGAGTTTCAGGAACGCGACAGCGGGTGGGCGTTGTCGCGTATACTCAATCTGACTGTGAACGTGAACAAATACAATCCTTTGCACGCGGGATGTTACATCAATTTACCGCAAGAAATTAAATCGAAGAAAGCGGTGATCAACGTGCATTCTGTGGACAATGCATGCTTCGCGTGGTCAGTGGTGGCTGCTTTACATCCAGTCGAAAGACATTCAGAACGGGAATCCTCGTACCGACATTACACAACAGTATTAAATTTACAAGGCATTGAGTTTCCAATGATTTTGAAACAGATTAAAAAGTTCGAACGACTCAACGATATATCCATCAATGTGTATACCATCGAGGGAGAGAAGACGCCAACCGTTCTCCCGATACAGCTCACCGACCTGAAGAGAGAAAAGCACGTCAATTTGCTGTACGTGCAGGACCCGCGAGACAACAACGTGGGGCATTTCGCGTGGATAAAAAATCTATCGCGTCTCGTTAGCTCGCAATTGAGCAGGCACAATGGTCGGAAATACTTTTGCGATCGGTGAGTACCTATACTCCTTTTTAATAAAATTATAAAAGTATTTTTAATATAAAAAATTAAAAAAAAATGTGTTTTTCTTTTGCAGTTGTTTACATTATTTTAGATCGAGCGAGAAATTGGAAGCCCACGGAGTAGACTGCCGAGAGATAAACAACTGTGCGATCCGACTACCGAGCGAGGACGACAAGTGGCTGAGTTTTAAGAATCACAGCAGGAAGGAACGAGTTCCGTTCGTCGTGTACGCCGACCTGGAATGTACCCTCGAGAAGACGGATGCGGATCCGACAACGTCCATATACACGTCTCAACATCATCGAGTATTTAGCGTAGGATATTACATGCGGTGCTCGTACGACGACTCGTTATCCGCGTATCGATTTCGTCGCGATAAGGATTGCGTCGCGTGGTTCGTCGAGGAACTAAGACGTTTAGCACACGACGTAAAGAGTATCTTATCCGGTAATGTTTGCATGACGGAATTAACGCGAGACGAGCGGGAGATATTTCACAGTGCGACGCATTGCCACATTTGCGAAAAACCGTTCGAGCCAGACGACGTGCGAGTACGCGATCATTGTCATCTGACCGGTCGTTATAGAGGTCCCGCGCATTCCAACTGTAATCTAAATTACACAGATTCGCATTACATTCCAATAATTTTTCATAATTTATCGGGTTACGACGCGCATTTTATTATCAAGGAAATAGCTACAGCGTACGAAGGACACGTAGACTTACTTCCAATCACGAAAGAAAAATACATTTCGTTCACGAAACACGTTAAAGATACCGCAGAAAAATCAGATTCGCGAAGCGACATAAAATTACGGTTTATCGATTCGTATAAATTTTTGAGTAGCAGCCTCGATAAATTAGCATCTTTTCTATGCAGAGATAAGTTAAAAATTGTACGTTCTCAATTTTTACAATTATCGACCGAGAATTTTGATCTTTTGACGCGAAAAGGCGTATTTCCGTACGAATATGTCGTAACCCGACCAGCCTTGGGAATAAGAACATGCTTAATAATCA
>NW_020216295.1:0-1640 GCF_003070985.1 Temnothorax curvispinosus | reverse complement strand
GGGAATCTAAAGCCTTGCAGCTATTAAGCGGCAAATCACGACTTTATATGGGTCAATAACTTGACAGGAAAAAAGGACGACAAAGGCAACTATGAACGCGAACTTAAAGACATTAGGGCAGATTACTCTTCCAGATAAAAGCTGTTTATTTAAAAAAAAAATAGGCGGAATATATTCTTTGTCCGTGCACATTCAGTTTGCGTATCTACAAAGTATCCACAATGGAATCTAAGCGTTGCAGTTATAAGCGGCCAATTACGATTTTATATCGATCAATGGAGAATTTGACACGAAAAAGGCAGACGAAGGCATTAGAACAGATTAAGTACTTTTTTAGATAAAAGCTATTTACTTCGAAAAAGTGCAGGCAGAATACTCTTTGTCCGTGCGCGCGCTCTCTTTCTGCGTGTCGATGCCATCGACTCATAATGGCGACTATGACACGGTGGGACCTTTTAGTATATTGGCGTCGCGACGGCGCGAGGAAACACGTCGATGTGTCGCCTGCATCCTATAGCTTAGCGCGTAAAAGCGGCTACTAACGAACACGTGCACGCACGAGCACGCGGCCGCGGCATGGCAGTGTTAATGTACATTGCATAAAATATGACGAGAGGAGCGGTTGTGCAGGGTTCGTGCCATCCATTGCGAATAGCGGCTGCCGGTGCAGCGCGCGGTTGTGTGTTGCCCCTCGGTAAACACTGTCATTATAATTCAATTTAATATTAATTTGTACTCGTCCCTGCAAGCGGTGCTCATTCCACGAAAGCGGACCGGGAGGAGGCAGACGTGAAAAGATTACGCGATCATCGCTCCCTCGATGAAGACCTCGCGATTAACGCAGGAAACCGTGAGTGGGAATGAGAGGCGCAAAATACGCGGATAAACGGAGTATGTGGAGTTATAGTCCCTTATGCTAATCGTCATAGTCGTTAAGAATCTGAGAAAATCAATTTGAATGTATACATATTTTTCTTAAATTTATTTTTATAACGAGATATATGTAGTCGTTTAAATAAGATAATATTTAATTTATGTTGCTTTTCTTATCGTTGATGGTTAGGATATACATGTGTTGCATTACGTGTTGTGAAAAATAAAGGGATATGCATTCGACAAAATGTATACGAGCAGTTTCTGAAGAGAAAAGAATCAAGACGAAAAAAAAGGGTTTGGGATCTTGTTACGATCCGTCGAATCGAAACTGACAAGTTGATCCGAGATGGACGACGTGCGACCAGTTTTTAAAGACTGGTCACCTCCCAATTAGCAATTATTGAGACGTTCGAATGAGCAGCGCGGAATTTTAAGGAAGTTTGTCTCGAGAGGCGAGACGATCATTCGCATGAAAATATTCGGCCTCGAGACAGTGGATTGTATGATCATTGTCAAATATGTCGTCAGACATTATTCGACTCCCAAAATATTGACTAGCAATATTTTTCATGCTTTAAATATGTCATTAATATATTTATAAGCGTTGTGGAATTCGAATATATATTAATAAGCATTGCATTCAGTCTAACACATTTCGTCTTTATTCTACATTTGAATCACAAAAGATATTTTTTATAGATCATAAACGTCTGACTGTGCAATGGTTTCGAGAAGTCTTATCTTTAGATTTTAAATTAAAGGAT